>NC_052170.1:20093399-20214731 GCF_902713615.1 Scyliorhinus canicula | reverse complement strand
CCCCCCACACTGCCCCCCTCCCCCCACACTGCCCCCTCCCCCTCCCACTGCCCCCTCCCCCTCCCCATGTGCCCCCTCCCCCCCACACTGCCCCCTCTCACTCCCTCCCACTGCCCCCTCTCACTCCCCCCCCACTGCCCCCCTCTCACTCCCCACTGCCCCCTCTCACTCCCCACTGCCCCCTCTCACTCCCCACTGCCCCCCTCCCCTCCCACTGCCCCCCTCTCAGTCCCCACTGCCCCCCTCCCCTGCCCCATTACACTCCCTACAGCCCCGTGACCCCATGCATTATTCCCCCCCCCATGCAGTGTTCTCCCCGACCACACTGAACCCCCCCCAAATCGCACTGCACCTGCACCCCCCGCCGCCCCCAACCACCTCCCCCCCCCCGCCGCCCCCAAACCCCCCCCCCCTAAACCCCCCCCACCCCGCCGGCAGTGATCAGTTTGTGTGACTTTATCTTTCAGCTGATGTGCCCGGGGAGCAGGAGCTGGTCCAGGAGAGGTTGGCCACCATGCTGCTGGATCTCAAACACATTGTTGGCCTCTACCCCTCGCTGAACCCCAACAACTCTATCCTGGAGGCCGCTGCCACCGTGGCGGATATGGTGCACGGTAAGAAATGCCCTTTGCTGCCTGGCAGAGAACCCAACACGTGGGGCTGGGGTGAGAGCTGTGGTCAGCCATGGTGGGGGGGGGGGACAATCCTCATCCCTGTGAGTGTCTAGGGGCGGAGGGGTGTGGGGGGGGGAGGGGTGTGGGGGGGGGGAGGGGATGGGGCAGGACATTCATTGGCACCTCGTCTATCTGTGTTATATCTCCAGCATCATTTGTTTGGCATTAGAGTTGTGTCGAGGTCAGAAGGTCTTAGGTTCACCTCCCCCCCCCCCCCCACCCTCCTCTCCCCCACCCTGCTCTCCTCCTACCCATTTCCTTATTCCTGATGCCCCCCCCCCCCCCCCACTTTCAAGGGTGGGGTGTGGGGAGGTCACGCGGAACTTGTGCTTCTTCAGGAATACGTGGGAACGTCAGCTGGGCCGGCCTGCGATGCCTTCACTGTCGAATAACCTGCTATTGATGAGCTGTGAAGAGTGGACACCTGGGTGAAGGGTTGGGGGGGGGGGCGGAGTGGTGAAGGGCGGCAACTCGGCAAGGGGAATTTTGGGTGGGGGGGGGAGGGGTTGTTCCTGGTGCAGGGGCCTGGGTGAACCTTTACTTCAGAGTCGAACTCCCAGCTTTGCATGGACGACGAGAGGGACGGTGGGTGAATATTGAGGAAGAGAAGACTTGCATTGGTGTAGTGCCTCGGTGTAACATCAAACGGCTTGAATTGGCTGTGGAATGCTCTTCGGGCGACACATTGGCACGGTGGTCGGCCCTGCTGTCTCACAGCGCCAGGAATCCGGGTTCGCTTCCGGCCTCGGGTGACCTGTGCGGAGTCTGCACATTCTCCTCGTGTCCGCGTGGGTTTCCTCCTGATGGAACCATCAATTCACCAGACACGTGTTTCCGATATGAATCTAGGCTTTAATCGACTTACTTCAGAGCCAGCCTGTTACCCGTTGATGAACTCTTAGTGAACTCAGGCTGACTCTGGACAAGGGTATTTATACAGCTGCACTAGGGGGAGGAGTCGTGGGCGGAGCCAAGGGTGGAGCCCAGTACAAGTTCCTCAGTGCTCCCAGCGCTACTCCCCCTAGTGGTAGGATGGCGCTACTGCGCTTACAAAGACAGTGTGAATTATCATATATACATATATATATTACATTCACCACACCTCCCGCAGTCCAAAAGACATGCAGGTGAGGTGGATTGACCATGTTAAATTGCCCCCGAGTGGGACTACGGGGATAGGGCAGGGTGGGGGAGTGGGCCGAGATAAGGTGCTCTTTCAGAGGGTCAGTGCAGACTCGATGGGCCGAATGGCCTCTTTCTGCACTGTAGGAATTCTCTGGTGATATTGTTACGAAGGCAGCCAGCATCCTGATTCAGCAGGATACCAGTTGGGAAGAGTGGAGACGATCCGGGGTCTCGGATCAGCAAGTATCGGAGAGTGTGCGATGGGTTAATGAATTCACTCCTTGTGACTCTGTTAGCCGACAGTGACTTCACCGTGTCATTTCTATAAATGGTAAATTGCCAGGAAATGCTTCTGTCTGTTCAGCACAGCCTTCCTCTCTGTCTCTGTCTCTCTCTCGCTCTCTTCCTGTCAAAGCCATTTCAGCAAACCCACACTTGGCCCGGGCACAGTTTCCAAAAAAACAAAACAGATCATTTTCAGGATGTGGGCGTCGCTGACATATTGTCCACCCCAGGCAGGTCCACTGCCCTGCTCCCCCCCCCCCCCGGCCCTCCTGCCAGCATCACACCCACAGGCCAGCTACCAGTCAGCCACACTGAGTCAGGCCCCACTCATTGCAACACAGGTGGGAGGCCATTCTGCCCATCATGTACATGCCGGCTCTCTGTAGAGCGATCCAAACAGTCTGGAGTCACATAATGACCAGGCCAGGAAAACCCGAGCAGCTTTCCTTCCCCGAAATAGCGTGCGTGATGCAGTTGGGTTTGCGCAACATGCTTAGATATTTTTTTTTGTCTGGGTGTTGCTTCTGTTGTTCAAAGTCTCAAAGTGCCGTGGTGGGGTTTGAAGCTTCGTTCTCTCGATTTTTGACTGCTGCGCTCACCTGGGTCGGGGAATTTGGTTGGGGGGGGGAGTAAGGCACTGGTGGGTTAAGTCTTTGGGGGGTGGTTCAGCTGAATTTGGGCCTAGGTTTGAGTTTGTAGTGTGTGGTGAATGTACATTGCGTCATTCACACTGTATAGTATTGTGTCCTTGTGGGCTCTGTCTGTGAGCCGTTGCACGGTTCTGCCCACAGGGGGAGATGAGGAGCTTGTACAGGGCTCCACGCTTGGCTCCGCGCAGGGCCCTGCCATGGCCCCTCCCACTACCGGAAGTATAAAGTGCTGCAGCCTTGTGAGTCTGCCCTCAGTTCTTCTGGTCGCAGGCAGGCTCAGTTGTAAGTCTATTAAAGCCACAGTTTACTTCCTATCATGTCTCGAGTGAATTGCTGGTCGCATCATAGTGATTGCCCTATCCGTCATCTGGAGCAGTTGGAATCCTTATAGGCCCCCCTGCAATACTCTGCAAGGGCCATGGGGAGGACCACAGGCTGGATTCTCCGTTTTGGAGACTATGTCCCTACGCAGGCGTGGAAACGGAGGTTTTTTACACCAGGAAAACTGGCGTCAAAAGGCCACCCATTGCCCGTTTTGCACGAAGCTAGCAGGGAGCCGGCGTAGCGTTGGCCGGTCTAGCTGCCGATACGGGCCCCAGCACTTCCGGGTCGGAGGTCGCGCATGCGCACGGCGGCTGCCTGCAGCGGCCGTGCCGCGCTCCATGGTGAACTCAGCCCGTGGACCTGGACCGCCAAAGTAGTGTCCCGCATCGGCTGCACGTGCACCCCGGACCGCAAGCTCACATTGCCCCCAGCCCCAAGTGAAGCCCCCTAGCCCCCCTGCCGCCGCCGCCTGCCGATCGGCCGTCCCCCAACCGTGGCGGCGCCAGACTGAGTCCGGAACCACCGGACGGTGTGAGTCAGCCACGCCGTGGCGAATCCCGGCCAGTTGGCGACGGAGCATCGTGGGGTGGGCCTCGGCCAATGGCCTGAGGCGGTGGATACTCGGCGTGACGTACGGTCCGTCAATTTCCAGGGGGCGGAGAATTGAAAAACCGCGGCGTTCCCGATTTCGCCGGATTCCCCGCCCAATCGCCGAACGTGATTTTGCCGTCGGGGAGCGGAGAAACCAGCCCCATCATTCCCACCCCATAGGCCCAATGCGGGATATTACAACAGGTACATATGGTGGTTTAGAAGGCATGTGCGATTCATGACTTTATTAGCCGAGGAATAGAATATAAGGGCAGAGGGGTTATGATGGAGCTGTGTAAAACGCTGGTTAGGCCACAGCTAGAGTACTGTGTGCACTTCTGGTCACCACACTGTAGGAAGGATGTGATTGGACCAGAGAGGCGATTCTCCAGGATGTTGCCTGGGCTGGAGCGTTTCAGCTATGGAGAGAGGCTGGGGTTAGGCTGGGGTTGTGTTCCTTGGAGCAGAGAAGGCAGCGGTATACCTCAACCGAGGTATAAAATCATGAGGGACATGGACAGGATAAATAGGAAGAAACCTCTCCCCTGAGTAGGGGGTCAATAGCCATGGATATAAGATCGGGGGGGCAGGAGATTTCGAGGGGATTTGAGGAAAACGGTTTCACCCTCCCCCACCCCCACTGTAATGGGGTTCAGAATCTCTTGGGGCAGCGAGAAAACTTTACCTTAAACCCCCATGAACAAGCGAAGGAGGGAGAGGGAAGTTTTAAATCCCCCTCCGTTGCTCCTCCACCCCCCCCCCCAACCCCCGCCCCTCCCCCGCCCCCCATCGTCATCATCTCCCACCTCCACTCCAGTGCCTACTTTCAAGAACCGTCTTCTCCACCTCTGACATTTTGTGATGAATTAATGGGAGGGTTCAAAAAGCATTAATTAAACAAAATCTCTTCCCCCCCCCCCCCCCCATTGTGCCGCCCCCCCCATTGTGGCCTCTACCCAAAAGATGTGCAGGTTAGGTGGACTGGCCGTGTTGAAATTCCCCATATTGTCTGAAGTGTACAGGTTTTTAGATAAAGGATCTGGATCGGCGCAGGCTGGGAGGGCCGAAGGGCCTGTTCCTGTGCTGTAATTTTCCTTGTTCTTTGATTAGGTGGGGTTACAGGGATAGGTGGGGTGCTCGATGGGCTGAATGGCCTCCTTCTGCACTGTAGTGATTCTGTGAAGAGGAACCTGCGTTCATGCAGCCCTGGTATAATAGTCCAAGGCACTATAGCAGCATTGACACTGAACCGCATCAGGAGATGTTACGTTTATATGCTATTGTCTACCTTCCGAGATTGGGACAGGTTAGCTTAGCTTAGAAGGAGGGATTTTGAGGCGGGAAGCGGCGAGACCTGAAGGGGGGAAATTCCGGAGATTCGGATCTAGGCGGCTGTACAGGGCAGCACGGTAGCATGGTGGTTAGCATAAATGCTTCACAGCTCCAGGGTCCCAGGTTCGATTCCCGGCTGGGTCACTGTCTGTGCGGAGTCTGCACGACCTCCCCGTGTCTGCGTGGGTTTCCTCCGGGTGCTCCGGATTCCTCCCACAGTCCAAAGATGTGCGGGTTAGGGGGATTGGCCGTGCTAAATTGCCCGTAGTGTCCTAAAAAGTAAGGTTAAGGTTGTTGTTGGGTTTCGGGTATAGGGTGGATACGTGGGTTTGAGTAGGGTGATCATTGCTCGGCACAACATCGAGGGCCGAAGGGCCTGTTCTGTGCTGTACTGTTCTATGTTCTATGTTCTATGTGTGGGACTTTAGTGGCAGGAGCGTTCAGTGAGTAAAACCTCGCAGGCGGTCGCAAGGAGGAAGTGCACTGTCTTTGCAGATTTGCTGATGTCACAGAGCCCGAGGGGACGGCGGTGTGTGGGGGGGGGGTGGCAAGCTGCCCTGCGGCAGCAGGCTGTGTGCGAGTGGCTGGGTGTGCGTCGCGCGCCGGGGGGCGGCCCAGGGAAGGCCAGTCGTTTGCAGCTGGGCACCCCAAACGCCTCACTCCCCCTCCCCCGGCGGCGGAGGAACTGAAGCCCTAATGAGCCGGGGGCCTGTGAGGCCCCCTCCTCCACTTTCTGTCTGATACGGCCCCCCCCCCCCGATGTCGAGAGCGGAGACGCGGAGGAGCAGGAAAGCTGCCGTAGCGACTGGCGAGTGAGGCTTTGGGATCCCGCGTTGACAGGGAAACATGGAAGAAGCGGAGGAGAACGGTATGTAAGAGCAGCCCCCGACGGCGGAGGGCGGTAACTCGGTCCTTTTTAGAGATGAAGACTCTCCGTGTTGGGCACGTTCTGAAGCAACGGCTGTCAGTTAGAGGAGCTATTTGTTTTCAGGCATCGGGTTCTCGCCTCCATTTAGGTCAGCGCCGACCACATCCTGTGACATTTGCGTGTCGCTGGAAGATGTGCGCGAGTACCTGGGTCTCCGAAACAGATGGGTGCCTGTGGCAACCAGGGTTTTATGTTTCTATTTGTTATTATCCAATCTCTAAAATCTCACTCCAACAGGTTGACAGAGAGGGTTTTTTCCAGATGTCCTCGCTGTAGTGCCCCTGAATTTGAGAGGATCGGGGATTTGGTGAGGGGGGTGGGGAGGGTTTGGGAAAGTTTCGGGTCGCCAACTCTGGCGAAATGTATTCCTTTTTTTTTTTAAATTTAGATTAGCCAATTATTTTTTCCAATTGAGAGGCAATTTAGCGCGGCCAATCCACCTACTCTGCACATCTTTGGGTTGTGGGGGCGAAACCCACGCAGACACGGGGAGAATGTGCAAACCCCACACGGGCAGTGACCCAGAGCCGGGATCGAACCCGGGACCTCAGCGCCGTGAGGCGGTTGTGCTAACCACTAGGCCACCGTGCTGCCCTGCGAAATGTATTCCTGGACATGTCATCACATGACCTGCCCTCCAAGCTCAGCCGTTCATCGACCAACATGTCCATCCTCGCTGGGGCACTGGCTCCCGACATCAACCGGACATCAACAAAAAGGACTCATTATCCGAGTGGACGGAACTTGACTGACAGCCAAACAGCTGTTTCCCCCCCCCCCCCCCCCCCCCCCCACTCCCCCCCCCCCCCCCCCCCCCCCCCTACTTTTCAATATTTTTTTATATCTCCGAAAAAGAATTGCTCAGACAAAATGGCGGAAAACCCAAGTATTGTTCGGGGCCTGGCTCAGCGGACTGAAGCTAAAGTCCACCGAACGGCACGTTTAACGGGGTGGCAATAACGAGGTAGTACTGCCCGGGTGGCACGGCTGCCCCGCCCCGACCACCCGGGGGGGGGGGGGGGGTTCTCCAAAGGCCGATGAGCCCCCCCCCTCCACCCAGGTGCCGTCACGGCAGGCCCACGTTTGGGTGGCGAGGCCTCCCAGGCCTGGGCACCGGGTTGAATCTGATCGGCCTGGCGCGGGCCCCGATTTGGGGCAGGCGCGTGAGTCACGCAGCGCGCCGGGATCCGCTGAATCGCGCCCTCGACGCCCCGATGACCACCTTTCTCCAATCCCTGGAGACTCTAGGCCAGTCCTGGGGAGTTGTCAACCTTAGGAAGTGGAGGGGGGGAGGGGGGTAGGTGGGAGACCAGGGGCTGTGGGAAAGAGGTCCGGTGATGGGCAGGGAAGAGACTGGGGTTGATTGGAGAGGAGAGGTGAGGGAAGGGCATCCCATCAATCTGCTGACTAAGTATGTTTCATTCTCTGACTCTTTCCGCCACCAGTTTCAATTTGCTCGGAGCCAAATCCTTGCATGGATTCCCCCCGCCCCCCCTTGATTATTGTGGTTTTCTTCTCCACCCTCCGCTTACCCAACCACAACGGGCCTTGGGTTGAAGCCTGCGACAATGTGTAGGCGAAGAGCTGCCGATGGGAGCTGGGCCCTTCTGCACCTACCTGAGGCAGTGTGGGCCTCAGTGCCAGGTCCAACACAGTAAAAACACCTGCCCATTTGTGTGGCGTGGCTTCGCGTGATGTGGATCATCCTAGCGACAGGGTCAGTGCATAGCACCGGTGAGGTAGACTGACAGAAGGACGGTGCAAACATCGCCAGAGAGAACATGTATCTGTACACAGCGTCTTACCCATCGTCAGCACCCCCACCAACCACCACACCCCCCCCCCCCCCCCAACCCCCTCCCCTCCCCCCAGAGTGCTTTAAAGCCAATGAAATACTTTTGAAATGAAGTTCCTGTGTCACGTAGACTGGTTCTGACACATATTGGAGAGATTACTGACTAATTCTTCTGTTTTTAGTGGTGTTAATTGAGGGTTATATTTGGGCCAGGACAATGGAGGGGGGGGGGGGGGGGGGGAGCTTTCTTATTTCAACACACAGTCGTAGAATCCTTACAGTGCAGAAGGAGGCCATTCAGCCCATCGAGTTTGCACCAATCCATGTCCCACCCTGTCCCTGCAACCCCATAAGCTAATCTTCACATCATAGCACACTTACGGGGCAATCTAGCGTGGCCATTCCACCTAACCTACATCTTTGGACTGCGGGGCAGCACGGTGGCGCAGTGGGTTAGCCCTGCTGCCTCACGGCGCCGAGGTCCCGGGTTCGATCCTGGCCCCGGGTCACTGTCCGTGTGGAGTTTGCCCATTCTCCCCGTGTCTGCGTGGGTTTTGCCCCCACAACCCGAAAGATGTGCAGGGGAGGTGGATTGGCCGCGCTAAAGTGCCCCTTAATTGGAACAAATTAATTGGGTACTCTAAATTTATTTTTAAAAATCTTTGGACTGTGGGAGGAAACCGGAGCACTTGGCGACTCGGGGAGAACGTGCAAGCTCCACATTACCAATCACCCGAGGCCGGAATTGAACCCGAGTCCCTGGTGCTGTGAGGCCGCAGTGCTAACCACGGTGCCAGTTCGGGGGATGTTTCACCTTGACATCAGAGAGCAGTTTAATGCCTCACCACCGACAGTGCGGCACTCAGCACACCACTGGGAACAGCAGCGTGGATTTTATGCTCCAGTTTGTGGAGGGTCACCTGGCCTCCCATCCAGTGGGACACGCGTGCCGCACACTAGACCAAACTAACGATTGTAGATACTGGAATTAGTTCAGTCCATGTTTACCCCGTGGAGTCATTGTGGCTTGCTCACATGATGTCACTTCCTCCACCCTCCTTTCTGCAATTCACTGCCTCAGCCTTTTGTTAGTCTCACTGGCCCCACCTCGCCCTGGCAGAATGCCACACCGTACCAACTCTGCCCTCTTGCGCATTCCCCGCCTGCTTCGCTCCAACCCTGGGTGGCCATGCCTCCAGCCGCCTAGGCCGTAAACTCCTGACATTCCCTTCAGCCCCTCCACCCATCCCCGCCACCTTTTTGAGACGTTCCTTTCAAATCCATCGCTTCGACCAAACGTTGGGGTCTGCCGGCCTGCCGGCCTGGTGGTAACGCCTTAGACCCGTGAAGTGTCGCTGGGAGACCTCACTCGGTTAAAGGTGCGAGTTGGTTTAAGATGGAGGCAAGGACTTCACCCGAGGCGGCGCGGTGGCACGGTGGTCAGCGCTGCTGCCTCACAGCACCACGGACCCGGGTTTGATTCCGAACATCCACTTCGAGTCTGCGTGGGTTTCCTCCGGGCGCTCCGGTTTCCTCCCACACTCCAAAGATGTGCGGGTTAGGTGGATTGGCCGTGCTCAATTGCCCCCTTGGTATCCAGAGATCTGTAGGTTAGGTTGAGGGATTATGGGGACAGGGTGGGGCGTGGGCCTAGGTAGGGTGTTCTTTCGGAGGGTCGGTGCAGACTCAATGGGCCGAATGGCCTCCTTCTGCACTGTAGGGATTCTGTGGAGAATTCCAACCCCTCATGGATCAGATATTCTGTGAAACTTCCCCAAACAAGACAAATACATGAGGAAGCCAAGCTGAAGATTGGGGGGGGGGGACGGCACGGCACGGTGGGGAGGGGAGAGGGGGGAAGGTGTAGAGGCGCGAGTCTATTTATTCGCGCATGGGTTGTGAAGTTATACATCGACAGATAATATACAGGAAAATTAGCTCTTGTTTTTTTTTCCAATAAAGGGGAAATTTAGTGTGGCCAATCCACCTACCCTGCCCAGCTTTGGGTATTAGCTCTTGTTTATCCACAGTCACTTGATGAATACAAGGGGCCCGATCTAACGGAAAGGTTTCTTAAGTGTCATTTGTGCTGGGTTTTGCTGGGAGTTCCGGCAAGTTCCCCACCAATATCTGACGACAAATGATCACTTTTCTGGATCCCGGGGGAGTTTCTCACCAGCTTAGTTCCACACTTGAGAATTTTTGTTTCGTCACTGGGAAGCTGAACTCTGAGATCGGAGGCCCCTGAGTGGCCAGGGATAGTGCAGGGAGTCGCCCTGCCCCTGGAACGTGGGCACCTTGGCATTTTCTTCGTCACTGGGAAGCTGAACTCTGAGATCGGAGGCCCCTGAGTGGCCAGGGATAGTGCAGGGTGTCGCCCTGCCCCTGGAACGTGGGCACCTTGGCATTTTCTTCGTCGCTGGGGAGCTGAACCCGGAGATCCGGCCGCCATTTTGAAAGGGTGCTCCAAACTCTAAGTGAGCTTGTGGGTCCCCCACACACACATGGGCAATGTCAACGCCCTTCCCCTCCTGGGGGTTCCCCCTCAGCAGAACCCCATGGTCTGGGAGAGACCCCCCCCCACCCTCCGGGGAGCCGTTTCACCTGGTCCACTTTTGTGAGGACAACGGCGCCTGGCTGCGGCCTACCTGGAAAGGCTGGTAGTTCCCGGGAGGCTGGTAGCTCCCGGGAGGCCGGTAGATACCACGTAAACTTGCCTAACTTAGGGTTAAACCCTACTTAGACGCACGCTGTTTGATCACGGCCATTTTGGGTGGGATTCTGTTTCCGACGCCTCTACCCAGATCTCGCGATGCGTAAAGGCCGCCAAGCCCGCGAGAGGCTCTCCCGAAATCTACCGGTTGCACCGGGCTCGCGCTCAAGCGCAATGTGGCTGGTAGATTGCGCTCAACATCTTTCCATACACGATGACGAGAGATTTCTGACTCTCTCTCTCTCTGCGGAGTTATTTAGTATTCAGAGTCTGCAGTGACATTGTGTCAGTTGACTTTGCAAGATTGAGTGGGAAATGTTGAGCTCTGAATTCTTTGAGTGACTGCTGAGTAGGGTTGGGTGGAACTAAGAGCAGGAGTAGGCCATTCTGCCCATTGAGCCCCATTCAATGATCATGGCTGACCTTCGATCTCAACCCGATTTTCATGCGCTACCAACATATCGCTTGATATCTTTAATATGTAATAATCTATCCATCTTTGGCTTGAATATATTTAACGTGTTACTCACAATGATGTGACAATACAACCCTGTGAGATCTCTTCACCATCGTCCAGGGCAGCACAGTGCTTAGCGCCGCTGCCTCACTGCGGCAGAGACCCGGTTCGATTCCGGCCTCGGGTGACTGTCTGTGTGGAGTTTGCACTTTCTCCCCGTGTGTGCGTGGGATTCCTCCGGGTGCTCCGGTTCCCTCCCACAGCCCAAAGATGTGCAGGTTAGGTGGCTTGGCCATGCTAACTTGTCCAAAGGTAAGGTGGGGTTCTGCGATAATGGGGACCTGCGTAGGCTGCTAGATGGGCTGAATGGCCGCCTTCTGCATTGTCAGAATTCTATGGTCATGGAATTTACTCTCTAAACCTTCTGCCTCTGTCTCTCCTTCCCATTCGTTAAAACCTATCTCTTTGACCGAGCCAAGAATTGGTGCTTTCTGGGAAATGGGAGGAGAGTGGGGGGGAGAAACAATAGTTTGTCTAGGATCCCAACAGAGGTTTACCAACCCAATAGGCTCCTCTTGACAGTCAAAGGCCTGATTAAGCTGTTCAACCCCGGAAACAGGAATTAGCCCCTCCATAAGTGTGTGACCAAGGGATTGAAACCTCCATAGGTTTAACCCTTGTTGCTGTTGTAAACGAAGCTCATCAGTCAATGTCTGAACCATTGAGGGTTAGCAATTCGGCTGGATTGTTGGAAAACGTGGATCAGTCTGCCCAATGTGGTCCCGGGTTACCAGTTTCTCTTGTGGAGAGTTGGCGTGCGGCTCGTAAGAGCAGATGGGTGTCATGAGTAATGTCACTGGGCTGGTAATCCTGGGGACCCAGGCTGATGCTTTCGAGACACCGGTTCAAATCCCACCACGGCATCTGACGTAATTTAAATTCAATTAGTATAATCGGGGATATAAAAATAGACTCAGTAATGATGACCGTCATCGATTGTCAAAACCCGCCTGGTTCGCTAATGTTCCTTCAGGGAAGGGAATCTGCCGTCCTTACCCGGTCTGGCCTACATGTGACTCCAGACCCACAGCAACTGCCCTCTGAAATGGCTGAGCAAGCCCCTCAGTTCAAGGGCAATTAGGTTTGGGCAACAAATGTAGGCCTTAATTGTCAGCGATTATCCCCCCCCCCCCCATCCCGTTGAAGAAGGTGAACTGGATTGATAACTTACTGAGGTGAAGGATCATGGGTTAGAATTCTCCACAGGAGCTGGACAAACAAACAGAGTGAACATTAAAATAGCAAATCAGCTATACGAGGAGAGTAATCAGAGCCAGACTCTCGAGTGGACGAGGACCGATGAAATCTATAGAATCCCTACAGTGCAGAAGGAGGCCATTCGGCCCATCGAGTCTGCACCAGCCCTCTGAAAGAGCACCCCTACCAAGGCCCAATCCCCCAACCTATCCCCGTAACAACACCTACCCTGCACAACTTTGGGCGGTGGGAGGAGACCGGATCATCCGGAGGAAACCCACGCAGACACGGGGAGAACGTGCAGACTCCGCACAGACAGTGACCCAAGATCAGAAATGAACACGGGACCCTGGCGCTGTGATGCAACTGTGCTACCCACTGTGCCGCTCTGCCGCCCGAGGGAAGGGAAGAGCAATTACTTGAAAGAAGTTGGTGGGGAGGGGGCGATTCCATGGTATCAGACACGGACGTCCAATAGGGCTGGACTGATGGGCAGAACGGCCATTTCCTTGGCACCCACTACCCTCTGTGTAAAAAAACTTCCCTCGCACATCTCTAAACCTTGCCCCTCGCACCTTAAACCTGTGTCCCCTAGTAATTGACTCTTCCACCTTGCCGGGGGGGGGGGGGGGGGGGGGGGTGGAGTTTCTGACTATTAACTCTGTCCGTGTCCCTCATAATTTTGTCACTCACTGCACAGTGAGAACAAACCGAGTTTATCCAACCCCTCCTCATAGCTAATGCCCTTCATTAGGGCAGCACGGTAGCATGGTGGTTAGCATAAATGCTTCACAGCTCCAGGGTCCCAGGTTCGATTCCCGGCTGGGTCACTGTCTGTGTGGAGTCTGCACGTCCTCCCCCTGTGTGCGTGGGTTTCCTCCGGGTGTTCCGGTTTCCTCCCACAGTCCAAAGATGTGCGGGTTAGGTGGATTGGCCATGCTAAATTGCCCGTAGTGTCCTAAAAAAGTAAGGTTAAGGGGGAGCGTTGTTGGGTTACGGGTATAGGGTGGATACATGGGTTTGAGTAGGGTGATCATGGCTCGGCACAACATCGAGGGCCGAAGGGCCTGTTCTGTGCTGTACTGTTCTATGTTCTATGTTCTATTACCAGGCAGCATCCTGGTAAACCTCTTCTGCCCCCTCTCTAAAGCCTCCACATCCTACTGGTAGTGCGGCGACCAGAATTGTACTGTGTGTAAACTCTACATTTGACTAAGAGCAGCTGACAAAGCAGCCTGTGATTCTGTTTGAAACAATGTGCAGGGTTACAGAGAGAAGGCGCTGTGTCATGATGTTCATTTGGGGGACTGCTGCAGGCATGATGGGCCGAACGGCCTCCTCCTGTGATTCTGTTAAAGTCTGAGCATCGAAACTCGGCCTTGAACAGGTCCAGGAGTGGGTCGACAACCTGAACTCAATCAGATCCTAACTCTTTTTTTTCATCGTCTCCCACCCGCCTTAGGCCAAACCATTTGTCATTAGTGGAGGGGGAGCGGACAGGCGGGGGTGAGGAAAATTGAGATCCGGCTGTTCACAGTCAAATGCTTCTCACAGAGTTTGACTCCCTCATCAGTTGTGCAAATGACCGACAATGGAAGGTTTTCTCTCAGTTCCAGGACTGGGTTATGTAGTATAAGGGTCTGGCACGTATAGGGTTAATGAGGGACTGAGTGAAGTAGTTGTGGTGAATGGATAACATATAAATCCACACTGTATATCACTGTGTCCCTGTGGGCTCCATCTCTGAGCCGTTGTGCGGCTCTGCCCACAGGGGGAGATGAGGAACATGTACAGGGCTCCGCCCTTGGCTCCGCCCCCAGCAGGAAGTATAGAGTGCTGCGGTCTCACAAGCCCGCCTTCAGTTCAGTTAGTCGCAGGCAGGCTCAGTTGTAAGCCGATTAAAGCCACAGTTTACTCCAACTCGTGCCTCTGAGTGAATTGATGGTCTCATCAATAGTATTACAAAATACCTGGACAAAGAATTGGGGAGGTATACTGTAAGGAAATGGCACATATAAGGTTAATTATTAGGGGCATGGACAGAGTGGATAGTCGGAAGCTTTTTCCCAGGGTGGAAGAGTCAATTACTAGGCTTTAAGATGAGAGGGGTAAAGTTCAGAGGAGATGTACGTCTTTTACACAGAGGGTAGTGGGTGCCTGGAACTCGCTGCTGGAGGAGGGGATGGGAGGGAGGCAGGCCGCCCAGCTTGTCTTTCGGTTAACTGGACCTAAAGCTGCGGGGTACCCCTCCCTCAGCCCTCATTGGAGTGTGGGAGGAAACCAGAGCAGCCGGAGGAAACTCACGCAGACGCGGGGAAACTCCACACAGACAGTCACCCGTGGCTGGAATCGAACCCGGGACCCTGGCGCTGTGAAGCGTTTGGAACAGGATTAACTTCCCCATTAAAGTAGCTGACAGGGAGTTTCGTTGATTGGTTTATAGGATGTGAGCGTCGCTCTCACGGTTGGCATCTGTTGTCCCGCTCGCTCTAATTGCCCTTGAGAAGATGACCCCCCCCCCCCCCCCCCCCCCCCCCGGACAGCTGCTCTCTCTCGGATGTTTGCTTGATGATGTTGGAATCTTTCACCCTGCGACGATCGAGGAACAGAGGGCGATATATTTATATGTACGCGCATATTCCCAAGCCTGTTCGGTATGTGACTTGGCAGGAGACCCGGGAGGCGATGACGTTCCCATGATCCTGCTCTTTGTCCTTCTCGCTGCTGGAGGTTGCAGCTCTGGGAGGGGCTGCTCGAGTAGCCGCGGGCGAGTTGCCGCAGTGCCAACCTGCAGGCGGCATACCGGCGGCCGAAAGGGCGGCTGTTCAGTTGAGTAGCAGGGGCACCGAGCGAGCGAGTGGCTCCGTCCTGGGTGGGTATCGGGTTCCTTCCGTCTTGTTGACGCTGCGGCCAGGCAGATCATTGGTGAGTATTCCAGCTCCCTCCTCGTACCAACCTGCCCCTCACTGTTATCACGTGGCGCGCGCACCCTGAGGATTAAATGCCACGCAAATTATCTTCCGTCGAATGGATTGTAGCTAGGGGATAATTATGGTTTAGCACACTGGGCTAAATCGCTGGCTTTTAAAGCCGACCAAGGCAGGCCAGCAGCACGGTTCGATTCCCGTAACAGCCTCTCCGAACAGGCCCCGGAATGTGGCGACTAGGGGCTTTTTTCACGGTAACTTCATTTGAAGCCGACTTGTGACAATGAGCGATTTTCATTTAATTTCACTTCACTTCATTATCTGTTTCTGAGGTGGTGGGATGCGTGGGGACATTCAGTTAAATGAATAGAACTCCTTGGGTCTTTCCCAGATATATAACATTGTGTTTATTGCTGTACATGTTGCTGAAGATTTACGACTTGCAAACCCATCAGGACAAAATGCTGAAAATAGCACATTTCAAAATGATCCCGACAATTTGGACTCCAGGAGAAAAGGATGCTGATTGGTAGGTAAGTTGAGTCTGGCTGAGGCTTTGCATGGAGAAGGCACCAGGGAATAATTATCGGTTCTCCAAGCTCCCAGGTAACTACAAAAAAAAAAGGTGCAAGGCTTGAGCATATCCCTTTTGTTTGCAGATAATGGAAACGCTTGAAATTTGGCATCTTCATTTGATTTGATTTGATTTGATTTATTGTCACATGTACTGAAGTACAGTGAAAAGTATTCTTCTGCGGCCGAGGGAACGTACACAGTACGTACATAGCAGACAAAACGAATAATCAACAGCATTGACAAATGGTACATTGATAAACAGTGATTGGTTGCAGTGCGGAACAAGGGGCCAAACGAAGCAAATACGCGAGCAAGAGCAGCATAGGGCGTCGAGAATAGTGTTCCTACAGAGAACAGATCAGTCCGAGGGGGAGTCGTTGAGGAGTCTGGTAGCTGTGGGGAAGAAGCTGTTCCTGTGTCTGGATGTGCGGGTCTTCAGACTTCTGTACCTTCTGCCTGATGGAAGGGTCTGGAAGAAGGCAATGCCTGGGTGGGAGGGGTTTCTGACAATGCTGTCTGCCTTCCTGAAATTCTTGCATTTGTCCTGATGAATGCCAACTGAAAAAATTTGACAGCGTGTCTCTTTTTTTCAGCAACATCCAACTTGTGTGGTACCAAGCGACTGTTTGTAAGCAGGTGAAAGAGGTGTCCAAGATCCCGAGGGGTGTAGACAGGGTGAATGGTTAGAAACTGCTCCCTCTCAGGGGCGCATCGAGAACTTAGAAGGCCTCAGATTCAAAATGATGGGGACAAGGAGCAGGAGGGATGCGAGGAAAAATGTTTTGACCCAGAGGGGGGGCTGGAGTTGAAACGAACTTCCTGAGAGGCAGGTTCCATCAAGTTATTCAAAAGGGAATTAGATTGTTGTCTGAGGGAGAGGAGGGGAAGTGGAGTGGGGCCGGGTAAAATGGCCTCCCCCTGCACCGTAACGATTCTGTGATGTTTGTGCCAAAACCAATTCAAATATTTCCTGGAGTTCCAGCTACCCGTGTGAGGTGAGGGCCCCGTGTGAGACAAGGCCCCGTGTGAGGCGAGGGCCCCGTGTGAGGCGAGGGCCCCGTGTGAGGCGAGGGCCCCGTGTGAGGCGAGGGCCCCGTGTGAGGCAAGGCCTCGGGTGAGCCAAGGCCTCGGGTGAGGCAAGGCCCCGTGTGAGGCGAGGGCCCCGTGTGAGGCAAGGCCTCGGTTGAGGCAAGGCCCCGTGTGAGGCAAGGCCCCGTGTGAGGCGAGGGCCCCGTGTGAGGCAAGGCCTCGGGTGAGGCAAGGCCCCGTGTGAGTCACTGCAAACCTCATGAATGGTGGAGATGGACGGAAGGGGTGCGCGGAACATGAGAACCTGAGCTCTCCCCCGGTTGGTCAGCTGATATTCGGTTCTGGCACCCGGCTACGGAAATCATGCCCGTAGGGAGAGGAAGGGTGGGGTAATTGAGAAAATTGCCTCCAACATTGAGGTTTAAATTTTAACACCAGCACAGCTCAAAGGGTGAGATCAGTGCAGTTCAGTGCTGGACGAAGCAGTGAAATCACAGATTGAAAAGCCAGATTATGTTGAATTCTAGCTCTGGCTATAATTAGCCTCAGTGCCGTAGCAAGTGGTAGGAGCGGGGAGGGGGCAGGGGGTTGGCAGTGTCAGCAGAAAGGGAACTCCATTTCTGATTGCTTTGAAGTGACTCCCTGAGAGAAAATGGGTCCGGGGGGGGGGGGGGGGGGGGGGGGGGAGGGGAGGTGCGTGTGTGAGGACAGCGACTCTGTGATGCCTTCTGCTGCCAAATAGCCGGCGGCCCACATTCGCGGTACGAAAGTTCAGCCTGGCCCCGAGTAAGTGGAACTAGCGGCAGAAACTACGAAAAAGGGAACCTCCTCGGAGAAACAAAACATCAGGAAATGACCAGAGAATGATCAGCTGATCTGACGGAAAGTTGACAGGAAATGGTTAGTGAAAGGGTTTGGGATTGATCCTGGTGCTGGGACTGGAGCCAGAAAAAAATCTGATCAGTGTGGAGCAATCATATAGAAATAGGAAGCAAGACTCCACCCACCTTGCCCCACCATGGGCGTCCGTGCCTTCAGCTGCTGAGGCCTCACGTCCTGGATTTACCCCCCCCCCCCCCCAAATTCTCTCCTTCTTTGAGGTGCTCCGAAGAATCTACCTCCGTGGCTGAATCTGCCCTAATACCGTCTTGCAAGGCCAGATTAAGTCTAATTATAGAATTCCTACAGTGCAGAACTGGCCATTCGGCCCATCGAATCGGCACCGGCGCTCTGAAAGAGCGCCCTACCTCGGACCGCTCCCTTGCCCTATTCCCATAACCCCACCTAACCTACACATCTTTGGACTGTGGGGAGGGGGGGGAATCCGGAGCACCCGGAGGAAACCCACGCAGACACGGGGAGAAAGTGCAAACTCCACACAGACAGTTACCCAAGACCGGAATCCCAGAGTTAGGAGATTGGGCCACAATTTAGCAGATGGAGTTTAATGTGGATGAGTGTGAGGTTATCCATTTTGGGCGAAAAAATAGAAAGGCAAATTATTATCTAAATGGAAAGTAGATTCAAAATGCGTCTGTGCAGAGGGATCTGGGTGTCTTCGTTCATGAATCGCAGAATGTCTGTCTGCAGGTGCAGCATGTAATTAAAAAGGCAAATGGATTGTTAGCATTTATTGCAAAAGGACTGGAGTACAAAAGTGGAGAAGTGTTGTTGCAATTGTATAGGGTGATGGTGAGACAACATCTGGAGTATTGTGTCCAGTTTTGGTCTCCTTATTTGAGGAAGGATGTGACGGCTTTGGAGGCAGTTCAGAGGAGGTTCACCAGATTGATTCCGGGGGTGAAAGGGTTGCCGTTTGAGGAGAGATTAAACAGTTTGGGCTTATACTCGCTGGAGTTTAGAAGGATGAGAGGAGGTCTGATCGAGGTGTATAAAATACCAAATCGGGTTGATAAAAGTAAACGTAGAGCAAATGTTCCTCCTTGCGGGGCAATCTAGAACGAGAGGTCACAGATAGAGGTTGAGGGGATAGATTTAGAACTGAGTTGAGGAGGAACTACTTCTCGCAGAGGGCGGTGAATTTGTGGAACTCGCTGCCCCCATAGTGCGGTGGAATCTGAGTCATTAAATGGTTTCAAGAGGGAGATTGATTTTTGATATGTGATGTGGGGAACAGGTAGGGATGTGGCTTTGAGACCAGGAAGAGACTATTTGAGGGCAAATCCACGTCTGACATGTGGGAGGCTTTTAAAGGCCGGTTGATTGAAGTGCAGGGCAGGCCTGTCCCCACAAACATGACGGATAGAAACGGCAGGATTCGGGAACCATGGATGACGAGGGAAATGGTAAGCTTAGTCAAAAGGAAAAAGGAAGCACACAATTGGGTCTAGGCATCTCAAAACTGACAAAGCCCTTGAGGAGTACAGTGAAAGTGGGAAGGAACTTTATCGTGGAATTAGGAGGGCTAGAAGGGACCATGAAATGTCTTTAGCAATTCAAGGAGAAACCCAAGGCGTTTTGTGCAAATATTGGGAACAAGAGGGTAGCAAGAGAAAGAGTAGGCCCACTAAGGCCATTGGAGGGAAGTTATGCGTTGAACCACAGGAAGTGGGTGAACTGCTTAATGAGTTCTTTGTGTCGGTATTCACCAGGGAGAAGGACATGACGGATGCTGAGGTCAGGGATAGCTCCTGAGAACGTCAATATATCAAAGAAGGAAGTGTTGAGCATCCTAAACTGCATCAACGTAGGCAAGTCCCCAGGACCGGATGGGATCTGTCCCAGGTTGCTGCGGGAGGCAAGGGAAGAAATAGCTGGGGCCTTAACAGATATCTTCACATCCTCTTTGACCACAGGCGAGGTTCCAGAGGACTGGAAAATAGCCAATGTTATTCCCTTGTTTAAGAAAGGTAGCAGGGATAATCCAGCAAATTATAGGCCAGTGAGCCTGACATTAGTAGTGGGGAAGCTTTTGGAAAAGATACTGATTGATAGGGTATATGCGGATATACAGCATATATACAGCGGATATATGCGGATGCACAGTCCAAAGGCGTGAGGGTTAGGTGGACTGGCCGTGATCCATGCGGGGGGGGGGGGGGGGGGGGGGCTATAGGGATGTGATGGGGGGGATTGAGCCCAGGTAGAGTGCTATTTCGGAATGCAGACCCCATGGGCAGAATGGCCTCCTTCTCCACTGTGGGGCTTCTGTGGATTCTATGGTTGCATCCGATCCCCATTGGAGGGTTAGATAGATCATCATTTATTCCAGTGTATGTGTGAGGCCTCTCTCGTGCTTCCATTCTGCTGCTCTAACCAAGCATTCACTGCAGCCCAGAGTGACCTTAGCTCTTGAGGTTTGACCTATTCTGAACCTCCCCCCCCCCCCCCCCCCCACCCCGTTGAACCTGACGCCAAACATGCAGAGGCAGTACGTTGAGCACCAAGATGGCTACTGCTGGCTCAGGTTCGGGCTGGGCAAGTTCAGAAGTTCAGCCATTGTTACGTAAACAAAAGTAGAACCACCAGACCATGAAAACATCGAACTGTGAAAAGTCACGAGTGTCCTGCCAGCAAACAAGAGCTTTAAACCTGTTGGGGGGGGGGGGGGGATTGGATTGGATTGGATTGGATTTGTTTATTGTCACGTGTACCGAGGTACAGTGAAAAGTATTTTTCTGCGAGCAGCTCAACAGATCATTCAGTACATGGGAAGAAAAGGGAATTGAACAGAATTCAAGAAAATACATGAGAAAGAAAATACATGAGAATGAGAGAGAGAGAGAGATGTCTATGGTCCCTGGTGGTCTGTGTTAATGACCACTATGGTTGGAAATTGGGGCCTCTGTGGAGAGGGTTTATTACAATTGTACTGCAGGATATTTGTATATACAGCCCCCCCCCCCCCCCCCCCACTCGACCCACTGCGGAAGGCCATTCGGCCCATTGTGTTTGCAACAGCTCTTTCAATGAGCCATTCCCCCACCTTCACCCCTGTAACACTACACTTTCCTCCTTTCCGATAACAGTCTACTTCCCCTTCGGACCCTTCCACTGACCCTGGCTCTGCCACATTCTCACATAGTGCGCTCCAGACCTTCGCTGAGTGAAGCGGTTATTTTCCCATATTGCTTTCGCTTCTTGTGCCAATTATTTTAATTCTGTCCCGTCTGCCATCTGTACAAAAATCTATAGGGCTGTACTCCAGGGCTTATGTATACAGACCTATAGGGCTGTACTCCAGGGCTTATGTATACATATCTATAGGGCTGTACTCCAGGGCTTATGTATACAGATCTATAGGGCTGTACTACAGGATTGAATGCATACAGATCTATAGGGTTGTACTCCAGGGCTGATGTATACAGATCTACAGTGCTGTACTCCAGGGCTGATGTATACAGATCTATAGGGCTGTACTCCAGGGCTGATGTATACAGATCTATAGGGCTGTACTACAGGATTGAATGCATACAGATCTACAGTGCTGTACTCCAGGGCTGATGTATACAGATGTATAGGGCTGTACTCCAGGGCTGATGTATACAGATCTATAGGGCTGTACCCCAGGGCTGATGTATACAGATGTATAGGGCTGTACTCCAGGGCTGATGTATACAGATCTATAGGGCTGTACTCCAGAGCTGAATGTACACAGATCTATAGGGCTGTACTCCAGAGCTGAATGTACACAGATCTATAGGGCTGTACTCCAGAGCTGAATGTACACAGATCTACAGTGCTGTACTCCAGGGCTGATGTATACAGATGTATAGGGCTGTACTACAGGGCTGATGTATACAGATCTATAGGGCTGTACTCCAGAGCTGAATGTACACAGATCTATAGGGCTGTACTCCAGAGCTGAATGTACACAGATCTACAGTGCTGTACTCCAGGGCTGATGTATACAGATCTATAGGGCTGTACTCCAGGGCTGATGTATACAGATCTATAGGGCTGTACTCCAGAGCTGAATGTACACAGATCTATAGGACTCATTCACCAGGGTTGAATGTATACAAATCCATAGGACCCGTACACCGGGATTAAATGTATACATATCTATAGTATTCATACACCAGGATTGAATGTATATAGATCTATAGGAGCCACACACCAGGATTGAATTTATACAGATCTATTGGACTCGTACACTCGGATTGAATGTATAAAAATCTATAGGGCTCATACTCCAGGCCTGAATGTATACAGATCTATAGGACTCATGCACTAGGATTGAATATATATACAGATGTACAGGGCTGTACTCCAAGGCTGAATGTATACATATCTATCGGGCTGTACTCCAGGACTGAATGTATACATATCTATCGGGCTGTACTCCAGGACTGAATGTATACAGAGCTATCGGATGTGTTTTGCAGGGCTGAATGTATACAGATCTATAGGACTTGTACACCAGGATTGAATTATACAGATCTATAAGGCTTGTATTGCAGGGCTGAATGTACACAGATCTATATGACTCATATACTAGGATTGACTATATACAGATGTATATATTCTCTATGATCTATATGACTCATATACCAGGATTAAATGTATACAGATCTATAGGACCTTACACCAGGATTGAATTTATACAGATCTATAGGACCTTACTCCAGGATTGAATGTGGCGTGATTAAAGTTTGGATTGCACAATTATTGATCCCAGTGAACTGGCCCGAAACAATCGACACGATGAGCAAAGGGGTCACAGAGAGAGATTCAGCCCCAGTGGATCTCTGAGAGTGAGTGACCACTACAATAATTAGCCCGTCGGGGAGCGAGTGACACCGGCTTGGGGGGGGGGGGGGGGGGGGGGGGTCAGAGAGTGATTCCTGCAATAGCTCACCTTTCACCATGTGGGGGAAACGCGGGGGATTTACCCTTGGAACACACCCCGTGATGAAATGTTTTTCGTCGGCAGCACAGGAGGAAGCTGAGGCTGGGGATTGTGAAGCAGGCGGACAATCAGATCTGATATTTGTCCTTCTCAGAAATAAAAAGGGGAAGTGTGCCCGAACAGGGTGAATCACTTGTGATACAATATCTGAACAAGAAAAAATGCAAATCACATCCATTTTCTACTCGCTCCTTGTGGTGAATGTGATTCACACTATATATAGTTGCCAATATCACTCCATGTATATATGTTCGTTATCTACCCATTGTAAGTGCAGCTGCACTATCCGACCACCAGGGGGGAGTCGCTCTGGGAGTACGCGAGAGTTTGTACTGGGCTCCTCCCTTGGCTCCGCCCAGGACTCCTCCCCCTGGGACCGATGTATAAAGATCAGTGCCTTAGAGCCAGCCTGCCAGTTCACCTGAAGTTCAACGACGAATAGGCTGGCTCTATTGTAAGTGTATTAAAGCCTCTGTTCAGATCCAACTACACGTGTTCGCTGAATTGATGGTTCCATCACTCCCATTCTGTCCTTTCCTCTCCTGAGGTTGCTGAGGGTCCTCTGGAATGATGCATCCATACCGTGAGTGAGGCCTTAGCCAGAGCAGGCCTCATCGAACAGGAT
Source organism: Scyliorhinus canicula (assembly GCF_902713615.1). NCBI lineage: Eukaryota > Metazoa > Chordata > Chondrichthyes > Carcharhiniformes > Scyliorhinidae > Scyliorhinus > Scyliorhinus canicula. The sequence continues at coordinate 20,191,571 of NC_052170.1, read as the reverse complement.
AATGTCATCAAGCTGCCATGCGCGTTCCGACTGTCACAGGGAAGGCCATTGGGATGTTGGCCTTTATTTCAAAGGGAACGGAGTCTAAAAATAGGGAAATCCTGCCCAAACTATAGAAGGCCACACCTGAAATTCCGTCAACAGCTTTGGTTCTGTCATCCAGGGAAAGATATACCGACATTGGAGGCAGTCCCGAGATCGATCCCGGGTATGGAGGGATTTCCTAATGAGGAGAGGTTGAGTAGGTGGGGCCTGTACTCATTGTGGAGTTTAGAATGAGAGAGGCGACCTTATTGAGACATCTCGGATTCTCAGGGGGGTTTGACAGGGTCGATGCTGAGAGGTTATTTCCCCTTGTGGGAGAGTCTGGGACCAGAGGGCAGAATCCCAGAGTAAGGGGGTCGCCCATTTCAGACAGAGATGAGGAGGAATTTCTTCTCCCAGAGGGCAGTGAATCTGTGGAATTCTTTACCGCAGAGAGCTGTAGAGGCCGGGCCGTTAAGTATGTTCAAGGCTGAGAAAGACAGAGTTATAATCAGTGAGGGAATCGAGGGTTATGGGGGTAAAGGGGGGAAAGTGGAGTTGAGGATTATCGTAACAGATCAGCCACGCCCTTGAGGTGATATCGTGACCGGTATAGACTTGGAGGGCCGTGGGGCCTATTCCTCTGCCGTATTGTTCTTTGTTCGATTATCTCATTGAATGGCAGAGCAGACTCGATGGGCCAAATGGCCTCCTACACCTTATGGAAATACTTTGCAGCAGCATCGACTGGATAACTTCCAGGGAGAGAGAGAGAGGTTAAAAAAAACACCTCATGGAGGTTGGGGGTCCTGGGAGTCCTCCAGCACCATAGTCTTTACGTGAAACTCTAGCCACTTGTTTCTCTACACTCGGACGTTTGAACGTCAGGCGACGAGTTCAGTCATGGGAGGGAAATTGCGACCCAGTCCTCCTCCTTCCGAAAATGAAATGAAAATCACTTATTGTCATGAGTAGGCTTCAAATGAAGCTACTGTGAAAAGCCCCTAGTCGCCACATTCCGGCGCCTGTCCGGGGAGGCCGGTACGGGAATCGAACCGCGCCGCTGGCCTGCTTGGTCTGCTTTAAAAGCCAGCGATTTAGCCCAGTGAGCTAAACCAGCCATGCCCAATATCCACGCTCTTCAGCGTTCACAGCACATGGCGCTGAACAGAGGCATTCAGCTCCCTTCCTCCCCCATTCCCCGCAAGAGCTGGTACCTTCAGGAGAGAATTGGGGTGGATGTGTCCGGGGAATGATTCGGAATGGTGTGTGTGTCTGGCACGGTGCAGGAATGAATGGAATGTCAGTCGGTATGTCAGAGGGAGCAGCTAGGGGGGGGGGGGGGGGGGAGGCGTATGTTTACCTCTGGTCGACCGGGCTGTGCTTTAAATACCAGGGTTAGGACGTCCTTGGCGAAAGCCTGAAATTAAATTGGTTAATCAGTGACAGAATCATTTTTTTAAAGGGGTTGGGAAGGCCTGGGAAGGAAATCTCCAAGTGTTGTGCAAGGTTGTGGTGGGAAGAGCAGCTCTCTCGGTTGGGGCAGAAATAGGCGAGTGTGTCACAGGAACGAATCTCTGTCGCTCCGAATCTCAGTAGCCAGTCTTCAAACCCAGGAGCCGGGTTTGCTGAGGGAGGGGAGGTGGGGGGGGGGGGGGGGGGAGGGGAGGGGGAATGAGGGCGGTCAATATGAGGCATGGGGGGGGGGGGGTGGTCAGGGCGGTCAATATGAGGCATCGGAGAGAGGGGGGAGGGGCAGTTGGTCAATATGAGCCATCGGGGGGGGGGGGGAGGGGGGATGAGGGCGGTCAATATGAGGCATGGGGGGGGATGGTCAGGGCGGTCAATATGAGCCATCGGGGGGGGGTGGCCAGGGCGGTCAATATGAGCCATCGGGGGGGGGAGGGGCAGTTGGTCAATATGAGCCATCGGGGGGGAGGGGGGGAGGGGGGATGAGGGCGGTCAATATGAGGCATGGGGGGGGGTGGCCAGGGTGGTCAATATGAGGCATCGGGGAGAGGGGGGGGGGCGGATGGTCAATATGAGGCATCGGGGAGAGGGGGGAGGGGCAGTTGGTCAATATGAGGCCTCGTGGCTGAACCCAGATCTGTGTGCTGACCTGCATTTCCTGGCAGTTCTTTCCCCGTCCTGCCCCCCAACTCTGCCCATTCCTCTTTTTAGATCGCAACCCATGGAATCCCTGCAGTGCAGAAGAGGCCATTCGGCCCATCGAGTCTGCACCAACCCTGCCAAGAGCACTCTTGGCCGAGGGCTGACCTTCCCTGTGAAAAGAGCTGGCAGTACACACTCCCTGAAGAGAATGCCTGGCACCGTCTCGGGATTGGGCCGTGCGACTTGTCATCCAGGAAGTGTATTGATGGAGAGAGAGACTGTGAAAACATGCTATTTAAAAATGGCTGCTGCACCTCCCTAGGCCGTCCCTTCCAAACACTTCCTCCAATTTTTCTTGCCTGTTTGAAAAATATTTTTATTGAAGATTTTTCATTTGTGACAATATAACCCACATGTTATAAAAACAGATGTTAGAAGTTACAATGTAAAAGAAACACAGCCAACAGTATCGATCGCATCCAAAAAACGCAGCCTTCCAACCATAAACCACTAACTCCCCTCCCTCCCCCGCCCAACAGCTGACGGCGGTTACTCCTTAAAAAAGGAAATGAGTGGCTGCCATTTCCGATCTCCCCACGGAGTATTTGATCTCGGCCAAATGCAAACATTCCATGAGGTCGCCCAACCAGGCCGAGGCTCTGGGCGGGGTAGTAGGCCTTCACCCAATCAGGACTCGCCTCTGGGCTATTAACGAGGTAAAGGCGGGGACGTCCGCCTTTGACCCCTGTCTGCAGCGAGTCCGATACCCCGAAGGTGGCCACCAACCCCGAAGATGGCCACCAACGGGTACGGCTCCAGTTCGACGTTAAGAATTATTGAAGAAGGAGGACCCAAAAGCTGGACTTTTGGGGCAAGACTGAGTGATTAGTCCCACCGCTCACACATCTCCTTTTGTCTTCGTGAGATGTGGGCGTCGCTGTGACTGGTATCGTGATAATCACCCTGGGGCAACACGGACTGCAACTGGATGCAGTTGTACTTGAAAGTAGACTCCAAACTTTGGTGTTGGTTCAATACGCTTTATTGAACTTGTTAAGCAGTGCACACAGTTCGCTGTGGGTTTGATACTCTATTAATCTAAGCGTGCTTACTATAATTAACTAGACCACACTAGCTCTGAGCCACGTGTAGAAGGTGCTGACTGATATATACACCCTGACTGTCACTACAGTTGTCACCAGTGGAAAGAGGCAAGAGTGTTGATGCCTCGTGTGTTTTATAGTGGGAGACCACCCTCTAGTGTTCTGCCTGGTGATTGGTTGTGCTCTGTCCTGTGTGTTGATTGGCTGTGCTGGGTGTCTGCCACTGCCTGTCTGTATCTCATTATGTGCATGAGCGCGTATCATGACAGCTGGGGCAGCATTTGTTGCTCATCCCTAATTGCCCTTGAAGAGAGTGGCTCGCTGGGCCATGTCACAAGCCGGTTGTGGGTCTGGAGTCACATGAACGCGAGACCGGGTCACCTCGGAGTTTGACGATCATCAGATTTTTATCCCAGATTTATGAATTTCCCCCAGCTGCCATTGCGGGATTTGATCCAATGCCCCGGGATGCTGTCTGTCTCCTGCTATCTCACCCAGGTGTCCATCCTTCATGTTGGTGGATCACTGGATTACGGAAGGGCCTTGATTCTGCTCAACAAAACAATCGCAAAGGGAGGTCACACAAACCAAGACGTCCCTGGAATTTGATAGGATGAGGGGTTATTTGATTGAAGTTTTCAAGTTATTACGGGCAATAGATAGGCTGGATCGAGAGGAACTTTTTCTCCCAAGTTGGGAAGTTGAGGATTCAAACAGCTTAGAGGTAAATAATAAAACCAGTGGTACAGGAGTGAAATTTGAAAACATTTCTACAAAGACACAAGTTTGGAATTCTCTTCTGAAAACAGCAATTGGTGCGAGATCAATTATGATTTTTGAATCTGAGATGGACTAATTTTGGTAAACCGGTTAAAAAGGAATTTAATGGGGGATGTGAGCATTGCAAGGCGAACAGTTGTCGCCCGTCCTTAATTGCCCCCGAGAAGGTGGTAGTGCTAAGCGATATGGAGCAAAGATTAGGCAAAGACAATTATGGAGTTAGATGGTCCAGGATCTCACCAAATGCTCGAAGGGTTAATTGGCCTGTCCCAGGTCACACGCTGGCACCCCCCCCCAGCCCCCGCCGAAGCCCCCCCCCATGGCCAGCGGAATGGCTCCCCTCCCACCATGGCGGCGCTGGACACATTCCCCAGCCACAACGCGCGGTTGATGTAAACTCCGAGCACAAGTGATCCATGCCGTCGGGAAGTTGGCCCATCCCATCGGGGGCTGAGCATCGGGGGGGGGGGGGGGCCTTCAGGCGACGTCCTGAGGCCGTCCAAACAACGTGCGGCGTACTCGCCAATGGCGCCATTTTGGAGGGGGCGGAGCATCAAAAGCATTTCTGCGTCAAAAGGGATTCTCCGCCCGATCGCCGAATGTGATTTCGGCCTCGGCGATCGGAGAATGCCGCCCCGGGTATCTGGTTGGTTCCTGGAACCCATGAGTGGGTGAAATCCAAACCTGTGCCATCCACCCCTAGGGCAGCGGGCACATGGGAACACCGCCACCTGCAGGTTTCCCATCGAGCCCCGCACCATCCCGACCTGGGAGTATATCAGCTGTTCCATCGCTGGGTGAAAATCCAGGAACTCCCTCCCTAACAGCACTGTAGGTGTATCTACACCACATGGACAGCAGCGGGTTCAAGAAGGCGGCTCACCACCAATTGGGGATTGGCCATAAATGCGGGGCTAGCTAGCGACAGTGGTATCTCAGGAATCCATTTTGACAATATGATCAATTTAGTCATTGAGAAAGGCAGTGCTGTGAGCAATCTGTGAGCTGTAATTAGTTTGAATATAAACTTCTCGGAGCAAGCAAAAACAATCTCAATTCGTCTGTGTGTCAAATAGGCGTTGGTTTCTCGCACAAAAGATTTATTACTTTCATGAATATATTAACCTAAATGAAATACAAGAAAATTATAAGTCTTTTCAGACAGGGATTTCAGAGCGCCAAGATCAGTATTGCTTGTCCTTGCAATAACTTTGGGCGGGATTCTCTGACCCCCTGCCGGGTCGGAGAATCGCCGGGGGGGGCGGCGCGAATCCCGCCCCCGCCGTCCACCGAATTCTCCGGCACCGGGGGCGGGAATCGTGCTGCGCCGCTCGGCGGCCGCTCACAGCGGCTCCCCCCCCCCCCGGCGATTCTCTGGCCCACGATGGGCCGAAGTCCCGCTTGTTCTATACAGGTCCCGCCGGCGTGGATTAGACTAGGTCCCTTACCAGCGGGGCCTGGCAGCGTGGGCGAGCTCCGGGGTCCTGGGGCAGGGCGGCGCGGGGCGATCTTGCCCCGGGGGGGTGCCCCCACGGTGGCCTGGCCCGCAATCGGGGCCCACAGATCCGCGGGCGGGCCTGAGCCGTGGGGGCACTCTTTTACTCCGCGCCGGCCATGTCAGCCTCCGCCATGGCCGACGCGTAGGTGAACCCCCCCCCCCCCCTGCGCATGCGCGGGGATGACGTCGACGCTCCCACGCATGCGCGGACTCGCGCCGGCCGGCGGAGTCCCTTCGGCCCCGGCTGGCGTGGCGCCAAAGGCCTTCCACGCCAACCAGCGGGGCACAAACCACTCCGACGCTGGCCTAGCCCCTGAAGGTGAGGGGGATTCACGCCACTCCGTCCCGCCGGGACCCTCCGCCCTGCCGGGTATGGGAGAATCCCGCCCTTTGAGACTATTCACTCCAAAATCCTGGCAATTATTTAGCGCAAGCCCAACTTATGGGTTTTTATTGGTACACCCACTGTGCTGTTAGGGAGGGAGCTCCAGGATGTTGCCCCAGCGACAGTGAAGGAACGGCCGATATATTTCCCAGTCAGGGTGGTGAGTGACTTGGAGGGGAACCTCCAGGTGGTGGGATTCCCAGGTATCTGCTGCTCTTGTGCTTCTAGATTGTGGTAATCGTGGGTTTGAAAGGTGCTGTCTCAGGAGCCTTGACCAGTTCTGCAGCGTATCCTGTAGATGGTACACACGGCTACCACTGTTCGCAAACTGCCGTTCCCACCCGTTTCTGAAGATTTGTCTACCGTGTGCGCGTGTTTGTGTGTCTGAAGCGGAAGTTTGATGTAGGTCACAGGTTGAGAGTGGGTTTACTCTCAGCCCAGCTGGTATCCGCCCGTCTGGAGGGTGGTTTTGAAGTGGGGGGGGGGTGTGGGCAGGGGAGAGGGTGCCTCGCCGATCTTGTGCCGCGCGTGCCCGACAGCGACCGACTCAACCTGGCAGCTGGAGTGACCGACTGACCGCCCAGCAGCCTCTCCACCGCCGCCCCCCCCCCCCCTGTAAATGGGGGGGAACAGCGACAAGCGAGCGACTCGCTGCAGCCCGAGTTCTCTGCATTCCTTCCTCTCAGGCCTAACGTTGCATCCGTTTGTGGTGAGAGAGTGTCTGAGCCTCGCAGGAAACAGTAGAACTAGCTCACAGCTCCGTCCCAGAACACAGCCTTCATTTGCTACAGGCGATGTAAGTCCTTGGTATTGGGGGGAGTTTGCAGGAGTTGTTAAGATTCTTGGAGGGAATACTGGGGGGAGGGTGGGGAAGGACATGTCCTTGAGAGAGAAGTTTATCCATAAACACTTGGTGAACCTTACTACATATAGCAAGCTCAGGTAGGATGAAGATTGCAAGTTAATGGTCCAGATTTTTCCCAATGTCTTGTTATAATTGTACCTTTCCATGGACCTTGCGACCCGATTTTGAAAACTAACACACTGGCGAGACATATTGATAATGTGGCGACTGGGACTTTGGCAGGACAGTCCGCTTCCTTAACCAGTGAGATTTAAGATAGAGAGTGCAATGGCAGAAAGTCAAATAAGGCGGACTGGAACTAAATCAGGTACAGAATGAGGAATCAAAAGAGGAAGAGAATGATTGGGTCGAAAGCGGGGAGAAAAATGACAAAAAGGGTAAGAAAGAGAGAGGGGGAAAAGTAAATCTCCAACAACAATTTACTATCTGTAGGAATGAGAGTTGCTGGTTGCAGAGATTGACGGAACATAAATTAGAAAGGTGCTTCTACAGTTACACTCAATGTTGTGCTTATGTTACGGTGTGGGACTTGAACTCATGGCCTCCTGATTCAAGTGGCGAGCCAAGCCTAAACCCTTCCCACACGCATGCAACAATTCTTTGTTTTTTAATTAAGGGGCAATTTAGTGTGGCCAATCCACCTACCCTGCACATATTTGGGTTGTGGGGGGTGAGACCCACGCAGACACGGGGAGAATGCGCAAACTCCACACGGACAGTGATCCAGGGCCGGGATCGACCCCGGGTCCTCGGCGCCGTGAGGCAGCAGGGCTAACCACGGTGCCGCCATGCCGCCCCGACATGTAATAAATTCTTCATACAGGTTGTACGCATACCTATTTCACAAAGCCCTCGTACACTTTGATTGCTTAACGCCTGTGGGAAGAATGCATCGACTCACCCGGAACACAGGTGTCTGTTTAAGTGAGTCAAAGGTTTAGCAATCGGAATGCTGCCTTTGATTCCTCAACACCGTGCTTGCTGCAATGTTCCCAAACGATTGGTGATTCATTTTGACGCATTTGCCACCCGTGGCAAGTGCCAAGGGTTGGCAGCTTAACGTGCCAGGGGAGTTTAAGGCATCGCACCCTGGAATCGTTGGAACAGGAGGGGACTTCGGGGTAGCTTAAGAGATGAATTTGGTTTGAACAGACTGTTCACCTCTCTCATGGGACACGTGCCACGAATATTTTCTTTCAAAAAGGAAAGTTTGACGTTCGTTGTGTAAACATTGGAAGGCAAGAGCTCAGCATGTTTGAGATTCTTTGCTATTTTGAGAGGTGCCTGTACGTTTAAACCCCTCTGTTACATTAATGGGCAAATTTTGGACAAGAGGGCTCAGGTTCTGTACACTGGTGTGAGACGCTGTTATCATAAGTCGTTAGGGGAAAGGTCATTTCCTTCCAATGATACAAGAGGTAAAAATGAGACTCCGCCATGGCTCCAGACACCATTACATCCTTAGTCCAAGCAGCGATACAGCCTGAATTCAAGAGGTGAAGTGTGAGCGACTGCCCCTGACATCAAGGCAGCATTTGACCAAATGTGGCATGGGAGAGCCATGGTTAATTGAAGTCAATTAGAATCAAGAGGAAATCTCTCCACTGGTTGGAGTCATACCTGGCGCAAAAGAAGATGGTTCTGGTTGTTGGAGGTCAATCATCTCAAATTCAGGACGTCACCGCAGGAGCTCCTCAGGCTCAACAGTCGGTGACCTTACCTCCATCATAAGGTCAGAAGTGGGTCATGTTTGCCTGATTACTGCACAGTGTCCTATGCCCACTACTCGTAGATGCTGAAGCAGTCCATGCCCATATGCAGCAAGACATGAACAATATCCAGCCTTGAGCTGATAAATGGCAATAAAATGCACGCCTCACAAAAGTTAAAAAATGACCATCTCAAATAAGAGAGAGTCTAACTGGTGAATGTAATATATGTTAATATATACATAATTCACACTTGTTGTAAGCGCAGTAGCGTGTCCTACCACCAGGGGGAGTTGCGCTGGGAGCACTTAGGAACTTGTACTGGGCTCCACCCTTGGTTCTGCCCACGACTCCTCCCGCTAGTGCAGCTGTATAAGTACCCGTATCCAGAGTCAGCCTGAGTTCACTAAGAGTTCATCGACAGGTAACAGGCTGGCTCTGAAGTAAGTCGATTAAAGCCTAGATTCACATCGGAAACACGTGTCTGGTGAATTGATGGTTCCAGCACTAACTATCTGCCGTTTCAATGCCATTACCATCACTGAATTCCCCACTATCAATATGGGCAGCACGGTAGCACAGTGGTCAGCACAGTTGCTTCACAGCTCCAGGGTCCCAGGTTCGATTCCCGGCTTGGGTCACTGTCTGTGCGGAGTCTGCATGTTCTCCCCGTGTGTGCGTGGGTTTCCTCCGGGTGCTCCGGTTTCCTCCCGCAGTCCAAAGATGTGCAGGTTAGGTGGATTGGCCGTGATAAATTGCTCTTAGTGTCCAAAAAGGTGAAGAGGGGTTATTGGGTTAGGGGGGATAAAGTGAGGGCTTAAGTGGGTCAGTGTGCAGACTCGATGGGCCGAATGGCCTCCTGTACTGTATGTTCTATGTAATATGCTGGGGGGGGTTAACATTGGCCACCCATTATGGCTAGAAGAGCACGTCAGGGGCTGGGAATTCTGCGGCAATGAACCCACACCACCACCCGGAGAATCCCCTCCAAGCCGCTCATCATTCCGACTGGGAAATATATCAGCCATTCCTTCACTGTCACTGGGGCAACATCCTGGAACTCCTTCCCTAACTGCACTGTGGGTGTACCTACACCACATGGACTGCAGCGGTTCAAGAACTCATCAGAAAAGTCACAGGGAGCAGAGATTTGCATCAAATGCCTCATCCCCCCTCCCACTCCCCACCCTCCGATGGAGGTCCATAAGTAGCCAATTATTGATCACTTAAGGGCTGCTTCCCAGGGAGGGGGTTCAGGGTAGGGTAAGATAGGGCGAGGAGGGGGGAGCCCAACAAGGTCACCCTTCTCCAGCCATGGGAGGTAGAGAGAATGGTACCTTCCTCAAGGACCCTGTCCCACATCAGAGGGCCGACCCCCCCCCCCTTCCCCCATTCTGGCCCCTCCCCCCCAGGGTGCTCCCTCCATCCAGTCCCTCCCAGCCTCCCATTAAAAATCCCCCCCCCCCCCCCACCCTCGTGTCTTACCCCTTTTCCCTCCTGTGTGACACTTTTAAAAAAAATTTAGAATGCCCAATTAATTTTTTCCAATTAAGGGGCAATTTAGCGTGGCCAATCCACCTAACCCGCACACCTTTTGGGTTGTGGGGGTGAAACCCACGCAGACACGGGGAGAATGTGCCAACTCCACACGGACCCAGAGCCGAGATTCGAACCTCCGACCTCGGCGCCGTGAGGCCGTAATGCTAACCACAACACCGCCGTGCTGCCCTCCCTGCGCGCCTACTTGCTTCTGGAGCACGGGACCTGGAGTCTGGCGACTGCTTGTAATCGCCACAGGCACCAGCCAATCAGATTGGCTTTCTGAGGTGGGGCCTCCGGCTACGAGAGGGGCAGAACCTTGTCTCCAGCCAATGAACACTGGACCGAGTGTCAAATGGTTGCAGGGCTGCCGTGATCGGCAGGGTTGCGTTCCCCGCCATCCCTATGGGTGACGGGATGGGAAATCTTACCACCTGGAGACGCCCTGCCCCATGTCTCAAACTCCTTCATATATCATATCCAAAAAATGCAAATCCAACAGTCAAAACCAAATCACGTGAGGGGTCCATTAAACAGTGGAACAGAAATCTCAGCTGGTTGTCCCATATATTAATTGAAAATATAAAATGTCGATCTGTAGGTGGGAACCCAAGGGCTGTGGCTGCTCTGGCCAAGCAACTTGGGGATTTAGTGCCTGAGGAGAAAGAGTCGGCATTTATCCAGCATCTTCCACATCCTCTGGAGGGCCCAAGGCCTTCCGCAGACTGTACGATTGAAGGCCCTTGTTGTTTCCCTGGCGTTTACGAGTCACATTTTGTCCAGCGAAGCCTCTCGACCAGAAAATGTGATGACTGACCAGTTAACCTATGATTTTGGTTGAGGGATAAAGTTTGGCCAAGAGACCAGGAGAATTATTTGAATCGTGCCCTGGGATCTTTCGCATACGCGTCAGATCCCAGACGTGACATTGGCTTAATGGCAGACGTGACATTGGCTTAATGGCAAAGGGCTGGTTTTGCACAGTGGGCTAAACAGCTGGCTTGTAATGCAGAACAAGGCCAGCAGCACGGGTTCCATTCTCGTACCGGCCTCCCCAAACAGGGGCCGGAATGTGGAGACTAGGGGCTTTTCACAGTAGCTTCATTGACGCCTACTTGTGACAATAAGCGATTATTATTATTATTATTATTATGGCTTATCTGAAAGACCACAGCGAAGCACCAGTTCATAGAATTTACAGTGCAGAAGAAGGCCATTCGGCCCATCGGGTCTACACCGGTGAAAGAGCTCAGTCTGTAGCTCTACGTTCTGGGATGAGGCTCGAAACCCACACCTTTTTCCCTCGAGAGGTCCAGAGTGCAATCAACTGCCCCAAGATAAAGGGAAGGGGAACATGGGTTGGACATGCCAAAGACAGCACGGTAGTTAGCACTGCTCCCTCACAACTCCAGGGACCCGGGTTCAATTCCAGCCTCGGATGACTGTGCGGAGTCTGCACTTTCTCCCCGTGTCTCGCGAGGGTTTCCTCCCACAGTCCAAAGATGGGCAGGTTAGGTGGATTGGCCATGATCAATTGCCCCTTAGTGCCCAAAAGGTTGGGGTAACAGGGTTGACGGGATAGGGTGGAGGCATGGGCGTAGGATGCTCTTTCCAAGAGCCGGTGCAGACTCGATGGGCCGAATGGCCTCCTTCTACACTGTAAATTCTACGATGAGGGGGGGTGGGGGGTGGAGAGAGAGAGAGAGAGAGGTCGAACAGGTAGACAAAATGATATCTTCAACACTGCTCCATTTAACCCCTTTCTCCGCACAGGTCTGAGCGCTCAAACCGAGAGCAGCGAAAAACCGAGGCGTTACAGTGAAATATTCCGAGGGCTGGACGAGCTGGAACTTTCCTTCGGGAATTCGTGAGTAGCAGCCTGTCGCATCCCCACCATTTCATTGTTGTTTCAGACCACCTGGATCACCGAGCCTCCCCCGCCACTCAATACGACCATGGCTGACCCTCGCTTCAACACAGTTTTCCCACCCACTGCCTGTATCCCTTAAAACCCCTGAGAGAGCAAAATCAGTCTGTCCCAGCCTTAAATATATTCAACGAAGGAGCTTCCGCAACCATCTGGGATAGAGAATTCCAAAGATTCACAACCCTTTATATATAGATACATAGAAGATAGGAGCAGGAGGAGGCCTTTTGGCCCTTCGAGTCTGCTCCGCCATTCATCACGATCATGGCTGATCATCCAACTCAATCGCCTAATCCTGCTTTCTCCCCATAGCCTTTGATCCCATTCTCCCCAAGTGCTAGATCCAGCCGCCTCTTGAATATATTCAATGTTTTATCATCGACTCCTTCCTGTGGTAATGAATTCCACAGGCTCACCACTCTTTGTGTGAAGAAATGTCTCCTCATCTCTGTTCGAAATGGTTTACCCTGAATCCTCAGACTGTGACCCCTGGTTCTGGACACACACACAATCAGGAACATCCTTCCTGCATCTACCCTGTCTAGTCCTGTTACAATTTTATAAGTCTCTATGAGATCCCCCCTATCCTTCTGAACTCCAGCGAGAACAATCCCAATTTAGTCAATCTCTCCTCATATGACAATCCCGCCATCCCTGGAATCAGTCTGGTAAACCTTCGCTGCACTCCCTCGAGAGCAAGAACATCCTTTGAGTGAAGAAATTTCTTCTTATCTCAGTCCTAAATGATCGGACCCCCCCAATCCAAACTCTGGTGAATACAGGCTCAGTTTATCGTACCTTTGCTGTATGGCTTCCAGTGCAAGTATATCCTTCTTTAAACATGGAGACCAATACTGATTACAGTACTCCGGATGTGGTCTCAGCAAACCTCTGTACTTTGTTATTCCTGTACTCCAGGTTTTCCAGTTTTCCCAGCCACTCCCCTGTATTTCGGCTCCAATCTTCTTATGCATGTGCCTGGAGACAGCAGTACATAGTATTCAAAGGGCCGTCTGCCCTGATCAACTTCCTTCGCTGTACATTAACATTTGTAAATCTCATGGACTTCCCCAATCATCCATCATCTTTGATTCAAAGGGCCTCAATTGGTATGCGTCTCTCCCTGTAAAGAGTTTAGAACGGCAGTTTAGCTAATAATTAAGTGTGAATAACCTATGGAGGAGAAACAGATTGTCGATGATTGGGAAGTGCCCTGAGATATACATATGTTAATGTATAGTGAAGGAAGCTGATGAGGGCAGACGACCGAATCACACAGAAGACATAATCAAAGAGCAACAAAGGTATAATTGTCCAGATGGTGAGAAGCAAGAGAGACAGTGTAACATCTCTGCAGTCTCAGAAAGCGGACAGCCCAGTTTCCAGCCACCAAGACCAAAGGCCAAGTTTACAGCAAACAAGTTTCTAAGCTTTAGAGCCAAGGCAGTGCAGAAAACCTTCGTAACAGCTGTCTTATCTTTGCATGTCATTTCCTTGCCACGGGTGATTCAAGCTTTCCCTGTGTTTCGAGTTCAAAGACAGCAGTGCTTCCTAAGTGCCTTTCTTAGGATGAGGTCTTTCTCGAACTGATCTAAAATGGCAGCTTAGAGAGAGATTTCCTCATGGCAGAGGTCACTACAGCAAGCCAGATAGGCCATGTAGTCATGTTGCATTTCAAAACCCAAACACCTTGCTCTGGGAGCACCCAATTCTTGGCCCAATGTTAGTGCCAGTGAATGCAGACTGACCTTTAACCCAGCATCAAAGCGTCCATGCACGCTAATGGTTCGATCTCACCTAACACCCTTTCAAAGTCAATAGTTGCAAATTGAGCTGCACAGCTTGAAATGTTGAACTTGTGAGATATTAATTCCTCTTCCCCCACTAACTTCCTCTTACCCCCCCAACCCTCCCCCAAACTCTGCCCTACGAAATTCTGGAAAAGTCTTTCATCTTCTCCAGGCTAATCCAAGGTACTCTTTCCCCTACAGCACAGTTGACACTTTCATGACCGAAGCGGAGAACAGCTTCACTTCCCCCGACCCGTCTCCAGAGGAAGAGATCCTGGTGAGTCCTCGGGCGCCTTGTAGCCCAGCACCGTTGCCAAGAAGAACAGGCGGGGGGGGGGGGGGGGGGGGAAAGCACAGGGACTGCGTTCATTCCCTGTCCTCACGGTCACATCCCTGGGGCCGTAGAATTGACTTTGAGCATGCGATACGTGGAAGCATGCGGTGATCTAAGACGTGACCATTGCTGGTTCAGGGTTTGCCGACCAATCTGTCATCCTTCATTAAACTATCAAGACGGGAAGCTGTTTAAAAATAGAAAGTGGAACTAGTGCCCATGGCGACACTGAGATGTACAGAAGTGTCACGTCCCGGGCCGTGATCAGATGGGCTGACCTCAGCTGGAAGCTATAATTAGCTTTTGGGGCAGCACGGTAGCATGGTGGTTAGCATAAATGCTTCACAGCTCCAGGGTCCCAGGTTCGATTCCCGGCTGGGTCACTGTCTGTGTGGAGTCTGCACATCCTCCCCGTGTGTGCGTGGGTTTCCTCCGGGTGCTCCGGTTTCCTCCCACAGTCCAAAGATGTGCGGGTTAGGTGGATTGGCCATGCTAAATTGCCCGTAGTGTCCTAAAAAAAGTAAGGTTAAGGGGGGGTTGTTGGGTTACGGGTATAGGGTGGATACGTGGGTTTGAGTAGGGTGATCATGGCTCGGCACAACATTGAGGGCCGAAGGGCCTGTTCTGTGCTGTACTGTTCTATGTTCTATGTTCTAGCCTTGGGGTCTGGTTTAGACGGATGATTCCAGTCTGTGATATGTGGCTAAGTGAGACATTGGCCGGAAATCTCCAGCTGTTGGGATTCTCTTTTCCCGCCGGATGTGCGCCCCCCCCCCCCCGCCCGCGGGTTCACGGCGCAGCGGGGTCGCTTCAGTGAGAAATCCCATTGACGAGGGAATCGCGCCGCCTGCGAACGCCGCTCCGCCGAGAAACACGCGACTGGGGGAATAGGAAGATCCCGCCCCTCGCGTGATCTCAAGGGCAAAGGTCAACGACTTACATCTTCTCTGTTTTCCCTCCAGGTGAACGAGAGTTTCTACTCGGAATGTCACCTGATGGAGGAGCGGGATGCATTCCAATATTCCGGTACTGAGATTGAATGCCTCATTCCAGACAATGCTCAAATGGGCGGGGAGGCATGTGCAGGGTTGTTAAGAGGGAGAGAAAGCGGACAGGGTACATCCTCGCGATCCACCAGGCTCGCCCAGTGAGGAGGAGAACTCTGCCCACCAAGGACAGCCCTGCTTTAATAAGCCTCACTCTCGCGAGAGGCAGAGTTCACGGGATGTGGGCACCCAGAGTCCAGGCCCAGCATTTGTTGCCCATCCCTATTTGCCCTTGAAATGAGCAGCTCAGAATCACACAATAATACAGCACAGAAGAGGCCCTTCGGCCCATCGAGTCTGCACCAACACATGAAACACACCTGACCTGCCTTCCTAATCCCATTTGCCAGCACTTGGCCCATAGCCTTGAATGTTGTGGCGTGCCGAGTGCTGATCCAGGTACTTTTTAAAGGATGTGAGGCAACCCGCCTCTACCACCCTCCCAGGCAGTGCGTTCCAGACCCTCACCATCCTCTGGGTAAAAATGTTTTTCCTCAAATCCCCCCTAAACCTCCTGCCCCTCACCTTGAACTTGTGTCCCCCTCGTAACCGACCCTCCAACTAAGGGGAACAGCTGCTCCCTATCTACCCTGTCCATGCCCCTCAGAATCTTGTCCGCCTCGATCAGGCCGCCCCTCAGTCTTCTCTGCTCCAGCAAAAACAACCCAAGCCTCTCCAACTTCTTTTCATAACTTTAAATGTTCCATCCCAGGCACCATCCTGGTGAATCCCCTCCAGTCTAATCACATCCTTCCTATAATGTGGCGACCAGAATTACACCAAGTGCTCCAGCTGTGACCTCACCAAAGTTCTAGACAACTCCGACACGACCTCCCTGCTTGTGTAATCTATGCCTCGATTGATAAAGGCCAGTGCCCCATCTGTCCTTTTCACCACCCTATTAACCTGCCTTCTGCCTTCAGAGATCTCTGGACACTCTAAGGTCCCTTTGTTCCTCGGAAATTCTCAGTGTCAGGCCATTCGTTGAATACTTCCTTGTCAAATTACTCCTTCCAAAGTGGATCACCTCACACGTTTCAGGGTTAAATTCAATCTGCCACTTTCCTGCCCATTTGACCATCCCGTCTATATCTCCCTGTAACCCAAGACACTCAAACTCGCTGTTAACCACCCGGCCAATCTCTGTGTCACCTGCAAACTTACTGATCCTACCCCCCACATAGTCATCTATGTTGTTTATATAAATGACAAACAATAGGGGCCCCAGCACAGATCCCTGTGGTACCCCACTGGACACTGGCTTCCAGTCACTAAAGCAGCCGTCTGTCATCATCCTCTGTCTCCTACACTAAGCCAATTTTGAATCCCCCTTATTAAGTTACCCTGTATCCCTTGTCAAAGGCATTGCTGAAATCCATGTAAACTACATCAACTACACCACCCTCATCTACACACCTGGTCACATGCTCAAAAAATTGAATCAAATTTGTTAGGCATGGCCTCCCTCTGACAAGGCCATGCTGAATCTCTCTGATCAAACCTTGCCTTTCCAAGTGGAGATAGATTTTCTCCTTCAGAATCTTCTCCAGTAGTTTCCCGACCACTGGTGTGAGACTCATTAGTCTGTTGTTCCCCGGCTTATCCCTACAGCCTTTCTTAAATAGTGGGACCACATTAGTTGTTCTACAATCCTCTGGCACCTCCCCGGAGGCCAGAGTGGAGTTAAAAATTTGAGTCAGAGCCCCGGCCATCTCCTCCCTCCCGCCCCACAGCATCCTGGAGACTTGTCCACTTTTAAGCCCAATACCATCACTCCCTGTGACAATTTTCTCAAGCACCTCCGTCTCTCTCCCTGAGTTCCATATCTACCTCTTCATTCCCTTGGGTGAAGGCAGATATGAAATATTCGTTCAACACCCGGCCAATGTCCTCGCTCGGTCCTTTCAGTTGGCAGCTAAAGGTTGGCCACATTGCTGTGGGCCTGGAGTCACGTGTAGGCCAGACCGGGTAAGGGCGGCAGATTTCCTCTCCCTAACAGTCAACCAGATGGGTTTTTATAACAATTGATAATGGTTTCATGGTCACAGTTACTGAGATTAGCTTTCAATTCCAGCATTTAAAAAAAAATAATTAATTGAATTTAAATTTCACCGGGAGCCGTGGTGGGATTTGAACCTGTGTCCCCAGAGTATTAACCTGGGCCGCTGGATGACTAGTCCCCTGAGATTATCACTGCGCAAATGTCTCGCCTAGTGCGCCCTATCCCAAGGATTAAAAAGTCCAATCGCTCACCCATATGAAATGATGCATTGGAGGATATCCATCCCTCAACTGTGTCACACCAATGGTTGAATTCAAGATTGGGGTTAAAGAACCTATTAAAAACCAACTCACAGGGAAGGGGACTTGAGTGTGGTGTCAACAATTTCTATTGATTTTAATCCATTCCTATTATGTGCCAGGGGTTCATGCAGTCCTTGTTGTTTTGCTTTCTCAGACCCTCCATCTTTCACCCCTCAACTCTTCTCCCCCCAACTCTTGAGTTACTGAGCTGCGTAAGGAGCTATTATTATTAGTTATTATTATTATTATTAATAATAAAGGATCTTATTGAAACTTACAGGATACTGAGAGGGCTGGATAGGGTGGACGTGGAGAGATGTTTCCACTGGTAGGAAAAACTAGAACCCGAGGACACAGCCTCAGTCTAAAGAGACGATCCTTTAAAACAGAGATGAGGCGGAATTTCTTCAGCCAGAGGTGGTGAATCTGTGGAACTCTTTGCCACCGAAGGCTGTGGAGGCCAAATCACTGAGTGGCTTTAAGACAGAGATAGATAGGTTCTTGATAGGGGATCAGGGGTTACGGAGAGTAGGCAGGAGAATGACAAAAAATATCAGCCATGATTGAATGGCGGAGCAGACTTAATGGGCCAAATGGCCTAATTCTGCTCCGAGGTCTTATGGTCTTAATTTTAAGATGATCAAGTGTGTGGTCAAAGATGTAGATTTGAGAAGTATCGTAAAAGAGGAAGGCAAGGTTTAAGAGGTTTAGGGTGATAGTTCCCGAGCTTAGTGTCCAGACAGCTGAAGGTACGGCTTCAATGCTGGAGCGAGGAAATTAGGGTTTCACGAGTGACCAGAGTTCGAGGAGTGTAGAGATCACAGAGGAGTAAGGGCTGGAGGAGGTGACAGAGATTGGGAGGGGTGAGGCCAGGGAGGGATTTCAAAACCAGGAGATGAATTGCGAAATGGAGGCATCGCCGGTCAGCGAGGCGGTTACGTAGAGGGGGTGATGTCTGTGGTGAGCTAGGCTGCAAGAAGCAGATTTCAGATGAGCTCCAGATTGTGGAGGGCGAAGACGTGAGGTTGACCTGGAGAGAGTTGGAATAGACTGAAGATAACAAGATAACAAAAACACATGGATGAGGGTTTTGACAGCAGATGAATAGAGGGGACGGAGGTGACAATGTTTTGGAGGTGGAAATGGGCCGTCTTAGCAAATATGTGACAAATAACGTTTGAAAGAAATTCAAATTCCCAGTGACCAACTTAAAGGATAATACAAGATATCAAGTTTTGAGACTTTTACTGAACAAACAAACTAAAAACAGCATTCACTAAACAGTATGTTTGTGAACAACTTTTACTTTGTACTACAGAACAGAACTTTCCCATTTTAATTTTCACGCGGGTGGCACGTTACCACAGTGGTTAGCACTGCTGCCTCACGGCGCTGAGGACCCGGTTCGATCCCGGACCCGAGTCACTGTCTGTGGAGTTTGCATATTCTCCCCGTGTCCGCATGGGTCTCAGCCCCCACAACCTAAAGATGTGCAGGTTAGGTGGATTGGCCACGCTAAATTACCCCTTAATTGGCAAAAAATAATTGGGTACTCTAAATTTATTTAAAAAAAATTAATTTTAACACTACAAAAGTCCCACTCCACGATTATACCTTATACAGTAGTTTAAGAAGACATTCAACTTTCCCAGAATGAGTCCCAAGTGATTCTTAGCTTCTAATTATTTTTCTTTTTAACAGTAACCTTTAACCCCAGAACCATGGTTCAAGCTGAGAGTTTCCTTGGAGATTCTCCCTCTAGCTCAAGCTAGGTGAATCTTCCAGCCTCATTTTAAATCATAGAACATAGAACAGTACAGCACAGAACAGGCCCTTCGGCCCTCGATGTTGTGCCGAGCATTGTCCGAAACCAAGATCAAGTTATCCCACTCCCTGTCATTCTGGTGTGCTCCATGTGCCTATCCAATAACCGCTTGAAAGTTCCTAAGGTGTCTGACTCCACTATCACAGCAGGCAGTCCATTCCACACCCTAAACACTCTCTGAGTAAAAAACCTACCTCGGATATCCCTCCTATATCTCCCACCCTGAATGTTATAGTTATGTCCCCTTGTAACAGCTACATCCACCCGAGGAAACAGTCTCTGAACGTCCACTCTATCTATCCCCCTCATCATCCTATAAACCTCTATTAAGTCGCCTCTTATCCTCCTCCGTTCCAAAGAGAAAAGCCCTAGCTCCCTCAACCTTTCCTCATAAGGCCTATCCTGCAAACCAGGCAGCATCCTGGGGAATTTCTTTTGCACCCTTTCCAATGCTTCCACATCCTTCCTATAATGAGGTGACCAGAACTGCACACAATACTCCAAATGTGGTCTCACCAGGGTCATGTACAGTTGCAGCATAACCCCACGGCTCTTAAACTCAAGCCCCCTGTTAATAAACGCAAAACACTATAGGCCTTCTTCACGGCTCTATCCACTTGATTGGCAACCTTTCAGAGATCTGTGGACATGAACCCCAAGATCTCTCTGTTCCTCCACATTCCTCAGAACCCTGCCATTGACCCTGTAATCCGCATTCACATTTTTTCTACCAAAATGAATCAATGGATTTGTATCATGAATTTGGTCTACTCAATCGGAGAGCCAGCTCCTCCCAGAATGTGTGCATAGTGAACCATAGAGATCTACTGCCTCTATTTGCTTCCCCTCTCCTTTGGATCCTGGTAGACTGACCTATCTTTTAGGAGGAGCTTTTAATCTGATCCTGCGATGGCTTTCTCTGCCACCCTTCCCTCTCAAACACATCTCCAAGACAACATGAACCACATAGAGCTTGTATCCAGGGAGACATGCTGTTTAACTATGCTATAGATATCTTATTCTATCTTGCAATTAAATAGACAGTTAATGTATAAATCCCGGCCAAGTTTTGATGCCGGGGTCGACTCCGGCATTCTCGGGTCTCAAGGCCCAGGCATTCACCACTTCCTAGGGGGCTAGTACGGTGCCGGAGTGGTGTCAACTGCTCTAGCGCACGAACGCCAGCGTGCCACGGCCGACGTGGGTCCGCGCATGTGAGTGGGTTACCGTCTCCGTGCCGGCCCCCGGACAATTTGGCGGAGCCCTACAGGGGCCCGGCGCAGAGGAACATAGGCCCCCACCGGAATTAGCCCGCTCGCTGATCGATAGGCCCCGATCACGGGCCTGGCCATCGTGGAGGTCTCCCCCCCCCCCCCCCCCCCCCCCCTCCCCCCGGAGTCGGATCCCCCACCAGGTCGGCCTCCACAGCCAGAATTCCCTCCAGGTAGAACCATATGTAACCCACATCGGCGGGACTCGGCCGAACTCGGCGAGCACTCATGGAGAATCGCGGCCTATAAGTCTATCCACTGTCAGCACACATTCTCTGCCTTGTCTACATGTGTGGTCATCGTGCACCTGCATTCCAGTAAAACAACCTGGGCCCCCCTTTAAACATTAACAATCAAACCATCAGGTTTACTGTCAGCAGAATCCACAAGAGATTATGCAATCCCCCGATATTAAACGACAGTTCCAAAACATAACCATTTTTTAAACCTTGCCACATCCCAGGGCCAAATACAACACCAAGGTTCCAAATTACTTCAGACCCAGATTCAGCCTTGCACAGATACCAGGGAGCTTTACTCTGTATCTAACCCCGTGCTGTACCTGTCCTGGGAGTGTTTGATGGGGACAGTGTGGAGGGAGCTTTACTCTGTATCTAACCCCGTGCTGTACCTGTCCTGGGAGTGTTTGATGGGGACAGTGTAGAGGGAGCTTTACTCTGTATCTAACCCCGTGCTGTACCTGTCCTGGGAGTGTTTGATGGGGACAGTGTAGAGGGAGCTTTACTCTGTATCTAACCCCGTGCTGTACCTGCCCTGGGAGTGTTTGATGGGGACAGTGTAGAGGGAGCTTTACTCTGTATCTAACCCCGTGCTGTACCTGTCCTGGGAGTGTTTGATGGGGACAGTGTAGAGGGAGCTTTACTCTGTATCTAACCCCGTGCTGTACCTGTCCTGGGAGTGTTTGATGGGGACAGTGTAGAGGGAGCTTTACTCTGTATCTAACCCCGTGCTGTACCTGTCCTGGGAGTGTCTGATGGGGACAGTGTAGAGGGAGCTTTACTCTGTATCTAACCCTGTGCTGTCCCTGTCCTGGGAGTGTCTGATGGGGACAGTGTAGAGGGAGCTTTACTCTGTATCTAACCCCGTGCTGTACCTGTCCTGGGGGTGTTTGATGGGGACAGCGTAGTGGGAGCTTTACTCTGTATCTAACCCTGTGCTGTACCTGAGGTGGGAGTGTTTGATGGGGACAGTGTAGAGGGAGCTTTATTCTGTATCTAACCCCGTGCTGTACCTGTCCTGGGAGTGTTTGATGGGGACAGTGTAGAGGGAGCTTTACTCTGTATCTAACCCCGTGCTGTACCTGTCCTGGGAGTGTATGATGGGGACAGTGTAGAGGGAGCTTTACTCTGTATCTAACCCCGTGCTGTACCTGTCCTGGGAGTGTTTGATGGGGACAGTGTAGAGGGAGCTTTACTCTGTATCTAACCCCGTGCTGTACCTGTCCTGGGAGTGTTTGATGGGGACAGTGTAGAGGGAGCTTTACTCTGTATCTAACCCCGTGCTGTACCTGTCCTGGGAGTGTTTGATGGGGACAGTGTAGAGGGAGCTTTACTCTGTATCTAACCCCGTGCTGTACCTGTCCTGGGAGTGTTTGATGGGGACAGTGTAGAGGGAGCTTTACTCTGTATCTAACCCCGTGCTGTACCTGTCCTGGGAGTGTTTGATGGGGACAGTGTAGAGGGAGCTTTACTCTGTATCTAACCCCGTGCTGTACCTGTCCTGGGAGTGTTTGATGGGGACAGTGTAGAGGGAGCTTTCTCTGTATCTAACCCCGTGCTGTACCTGTCCTGGGAGTGTTTGATATGGGGACAGTGTAGAGGGAGCTTTACTCTGTATCTAACCCCGTGCTGTACCTGTCCTGGGAGTGTTTGATAGGGACAGTGTAGAGGGAGATTTACTCTGTTTCTAACCCCGTGCCGTAACTGTCCTGGGAGTGTTTGATGGGGACAGTGTAGAGGGAGCTTTCAATGTATCTAACCCCGTGCTGTACCTGTCTTATGAGTGTTTGATGGGGACAGTGTAGAGGGAGCTTTACTCTGTATCTAACCCCGTGCTGTACCTGTCCTGGGAGTGTTTGATGGGGACAGTGTAGAGGGAGCTTTACTCTGTATCTAACCCCGTGCTGTACCTGTCCTGGGAGTGTTTGATGGGGACAGTGTAGAGGGAGCTTTACTCTGTATCTAACCCCGTGCTGTACCTGTCCTGGGAGTGTTTGATGGGGACAGTGTAGAGGGAGCTTTACTCTGTATCTAACCCCGTGCTGTACCTGTCCTGGGAGTGTTTGATGGGGACAGTGTAGAGGGAGCTTTACTCTGTATCTAACCCCGTGCTGTACCTGTCCTGGGAGTGTTTGATGGGGACAGTGTAGAGGGAGCTTTACTCTGTATCTAACGCCGTGCTGTACCTGTCCTGGGAGTGTCTGATGGGGACAGTGTAGAGGGAGCTTTACTCTGTATCTAACCCTGTGCTGTCCCTGTCCTGGGAGTGTCTGATGGGGACAGTGTAGAGGGAGCTTTACTCTGTATCTAACCCCGTGCTGTACCTGTCCTGGGGGTGTTTGATGGGGACAGCGTAGTGGGAGCTTTACTCTGTATCTAACCCTGTGCTGTACCTGAGGTGGGAGTGTTTGATGGGGACAGTGTAGAGGGAGCTTTATTCTGTATCTAACCCCGTGCTGTACCTGTCCTGGGAGTGTTTGATGGGGACAGTGTAGAGGGAGCTTTACTCTGTATCTAACCCCGTGCTGTACCTGTCCTGGGAGTGTATGATGGGGACAGTGTAGAGGGAGCTTTACTCTGTATCTAACCCCGTGCTGTACCTGTCCTGGGAGTGTTTGATGGGGACAGTGTAGAGGGAGCTTTACTCTGTATCTAACCCCGTGCTGTACCTGTCCTGGGAGTGTTTGATGGGGACAGTGTAGAGGGAGCTTTCTCTGTATCTAACCCCGTGCTGTACCTGTCCTGGGAGTGTTTGATAGGGACAGTGTAGAGGGAGCTTTACTCTGTATCTAACCCCGTGCTGTACCTGTCCTGGGAGTGTTTGATGGGGACAGTGTAGAGGGAGCTTTACTCTGTATCTAACCCCGTGCTGTACCTGTCCTGGGAGTGTTTGATGGGGACAGTGTAGAGGGAGCTTTACTCTGTATCTAACCCCGTGCTGTACCTGTCCTGGGAGTGTTTGATGGGGACAGTGTAGAGGGAGCTTTACTCTGTATCTAACCCCGTGCTGTACCTGTCCTGGGAGTGTTTGATGGGGACAGTGTAGAGGGAGCTTTACTCTGTATCTAACCCCGTGCTGTACCTGTCCTGGGAGTGTTTGATGGGGACAGTGTAGAGGGAGCTTTACTCTGTATCTAACCCCGTGCTGTACCTGTCCTGGGAGTGTCTGATGGGGACAGTGTAGAGGGAGCTTTACTCTGTATCTAACCCTGTGCTGTCCCTGTCCTGGGAGTGTCTGATGGGGACAGTGTAGAGGGAGCTTTACTCTGTATCTAACCCCGTGCTGTACCTGTCCTGGGGGTGTTTGATGGGGACAGCGTAGTGGGAGCTTTACTCTGTATCTAACCCTGTGCTGTACCTGAGGTGGGAGTGTTTGATGGGGACAGTGTAGAGGGAGCTTTATTCTGTATCTAACCCCGTGCTGTACCTGTCCTGGGAGTGTTTGATGGGGACAGTGTAGAGGGAGCTTTACTCTGTATCTAACCCCGTGCTGTACCTGTCCTGGGAGTGTATGATGGGGACAGTGTAGAGGGAGCTTTACTCTGTATCTAACCCCGTGCTGTACCTGTCCTGGGAGTGTTTGATGGGGACAGTGTAGAGGGAGCTTTACTCTGTATCTAACCCCGTGCTGTACCTGTCCTGGGAGTGTTTGATGGGGACAGTGTAGAGGGAGCTTTACTCTGTATCTAACCCCGTGCTGTACCTGTCCTGGGAGTGTTTGATGGGGACAGTGTAGAGGGAGCTTTACTCTGTATCTAACCCCGTGCTGTACCTGTCCTGGGAGTGTTTGATGGGGACAGTGTAGAGGGAGCTTTACTCTGTATCTAACCCCGTGCTGTACCTGTCCTGGGAGTGTTTGATGGGGACAGTGTAGAGGGAGCTTTACTCTGTATCTAACCCCGTGCTGTACCTGTCCTGGGAGTGTTTGATGGGGACAGTGTAGAGGGAGCTTTCTCTGTATCTAACCCCGTGCTGTACCTGTCCTGGGAGTGTTTGATAGGGACAGTGTAGAGGGAGCTTTACTCTGTATCTAACCCCGTGCTGTACCTGTCCTGGGAGTGTTTGATGGGGACAGTGTAGAGGGAACTTTACTCTGTATCTAACCCCGTGCTGTACCTGTCCTGGGAGTGTTTGATGGGGACAGTGTAGAGGGAGCTTTCTCTGTATCTAACCCCGTGCTGTACCTGTCCTGGGAGTGTTTGATAGGGACAGTGTAGAGGGAGCTTTACTCTGTATCTAACCCCGTGCTGTACCTGTCCTGGGAGTGTTTGATGGGGACAGTGTAGAGGGAGCTTTACTCTGTATCTAACCCCGTGCTGTACCTGTCCTGGGAGTGTTTGATGGGGACAGTGTAGAGGGAGCTTTACTCTGTATCTAACCCCGTGCTGTACCTGTCCTGGGAGTGTTTGATGGGGACAGTGTAGAGGGAGCTTTACTCTGTATCTAACCCCGTGCTGTACCTGTCCTGGGAGTGTTTGATGGGGACAGTGTAGAGGGAGCTTTACTCTGTATCTAACCCCGTGCTGTACCTGTCCTGGGAGTGTTTGATGGGGACAGTGTAGAGGGAGCTTTACTCTGTATCTAACCCCGTGCTGTACCTGTCCTGGGAGTGTCTGATGGGGACAGTGTAGAGGGAGCTTTACTCTGTATCTAACCCTGTGCTGTCCCTGTCCTGGGAGTGTCTGATGGGGACAGTGTAGAGGGAGCTTTACTCTGTATCTAACCCCGTGCTGTACCTGTCCTGGGGGTGTTTGATGGGGACAGCGTAGTGGGAGCTTTACTCTGTATCTAACCCTGTGCTGTACCTGAGGTGGGAGTGTTTGATGGGGACAGTGTAGAGGGAGCTTTATTCTGTATCTAACCCCGTGCTGTACCTGTCCTGGGAGTGTTTGATGGGGACAGTGTAGAGGGAGCTTTACTCTGTATCTAACCCCGTGCTGTACCTGTCCTGGGAGTGTATGATGGGGACAGTGTAGAGGGAGCTTTACTCTGTATCTAACCCCGTGCTGTACCTGTCCTGGGAGTGTTTGATGGGGACAGTGTAGAGGGAGCTTTACTCTGTATCTAACCCCGTGCTGTACCTGTCCTGGGAGTGTTTGATGGGGACAGTGTAGAGGGAGCTTTACTCTGTATCTAACCCCGTGCTGTACCTGTCCTGGGAGTGTTTGATGGGGACAGTGTAGAGGGAGCTTTACTCTGTATCTAACCCCGTGCTGTACCTGTCCTGGGAGTGTTTGATGGGGACAGTGTAGAGGGAGCTTTACTCTGTATCTAACCCCGTGCTGTACCTGTCCTGGGAGTGTTTGATGGGGACAGTGTAGAGGGAGCTTTACTCTGTATCTAACCCCGTGCTGTACCTGTCCTGGGAGTGTTTGATGGGGACAGTGTAGAGGGAGCTTTACTCTGTATCTAACCCCGTGCTGTACCTGTCCTGGGAGTGTCTGATGGGGACAGTGTAGAGGGAGCTTTACTCTGTATCTAACCCTGTGCTGTCCCTGTCCTGGGAGTGTCTGATGGGGACAGTGTAGAGGGAGCTTTACTCTGTATCTAACCCCGTGCTGTACCTGTCCTGGGGGTGTTTGATGGGGACAGCGTAGTGGGAGCTTTACTCTGTATCTAACCCCGTGCTGTACCTGTCCTGGGAGTGTTTGATGGGGACAGTGTAGAGGGAGCTTTACTCTGTATCTAACCCCGTGCTGTACCTGTCCTGGGAGTGTTTGATGGGGACAGTGTAGAGGGAGCTTTACTCTGTATCTAACCCCGTGCTGTACCTGTCCTGGGAGTGTATGATGGGGACAGTGTAGAGGGAGCTTTACTCTGTATCTAACCCCGTGCTGTACCTGTCCTGGGAGTGTTTGATGGGGACAGTGTAGAGGGAGCTTTACTCTGTATCTAACCCCGTGCTGTAGCTGTCCTGGGAGTGTTTGATGGGGACAGTGTAGAGGGAGCTTTACTCTGTATCTAACCCTGTGCTGTACCTGTCCTGGGAATGTTTGATCGGTTAGGCTAGAGGAAGCGATACCATATCTATTATCAGAGGCCCGGAAGCACACAGGAGTGTGCCCAGCTCTGTGGGTGACTGGCTGGTTGGAATACCCAGTCAATGTATTGGCACAGTAAGCAGTCTTACAACACCAGGTTAAAGTCCAACATGTTTGTTTCGAACACGAGCTTTCGGAGCACTGCTCCTTCCTCATTCACCTGAGGAAGGAGCAGTGCTCCGAAAGCTAGTGTTTAAAACGAACCTGTTGGACTTTAACCTGGTGTTGTAAGACTTCTTACTGTGCTCACCCCAGTCCAACGCCGGCATCTCCACATCAATGTATTGGCAGCCACAGTCCACCCACATCCGTGGAGCCAGGGAGGTGTCAGAGATTTCTAAATCCAGGAGGTGGGTCTGGCACCGGGATGACTGTGGTTTCCCTCAGCAGCCGGAAACAATGAAGAACAAGTCGTTTTTGTGAACCATGAGCAGCGGAGAACCGGGAGACAGTGTCACATTGTCGCGTTGTGTCAGTGAACAAACATTTAATAACACCTTTGAATCACCCGTCAAATAGTTATGTTGGTGATACACAGAGACTTCTTTTGTGCTAAGTCCGACACAAGAACGGGCCTCTTAGGAGAGTTCCTGACTCTGAACTCGACTGTCTGGCTCTCCCGCATTTTTACTGAATGCTTCCAGGTATAGGGAGGGGTTAGTGTAGCAGTATCTGCAGTTAATCAGCGCAGGCCAACCTCAGCCTGGAGCCTGTGTGTGTGGCCTCAGTACAAACAGGCACTATTCCCTTTAGAATCTGGACTGCTGTATGATAGTGCAAACCCACTCTTGACATGGGGTCAACACCTTCAGAGGAGCCAACTGTCTCTGCTATATGTGAATGACCCGAATTTGGGTATAATAGGACAATGTTTCAAGTTTGTCATTGGCACAAAACGGGGGGAACTTTAACAGTGACTGACAAGAGGGACTTCAAACAATATTTAGTTGGTTGCAAAGCACCGTGAGACGTCCTGTGTTCGTGAAAAATGCTGTATCAATGCAAATCCTTCCCCCCCCCCCTCCAAAAGAACAAAGTTGATGAGACGGGCCAACGTGTGGCGAATACAGTTTGACGCGGGGGGCCGGGAGCGATTCACCTTGGTGGAAAGAATGAGCAGATCTGTCCGAAACGGAATGGGACAATCTCAAAGGGTGTGCAGAAACAAGAGAGGCCAGTAGTGGGGTGTGGGGGGTGGGGGAATTCACTGGCACCAATCACCGAAGGTGGCAGGGCACGTTGAGTTCGGTGAAATGATTGGGTTAATCTGTGGCTGTTTGGGGTTCAGTGTGGAAAAAGTGGGCAGCTGGCGGCACGGTGGCGCAGTGGTTAGCACTGCTGTCTCACGGCGCCAAGGTCCCAGGTTCGATGCTGGCCCCGGGTCACTGTCCGTGTGGAGTTTGCACATTCTCCCCGTGTCTGCGTGGGTCTCAATCCCAAAACCCAGTGATGTGCAGGGCAGGTGAACTGGCCATGCTAAACTGTCCCTTAATTGGAAGTAAAATGAATGGGGAATTCTAAATTGAAATAAAAGTGGGCAGCACGGTAGCACAGTGGTCAGCACTGTTGCTTCACAGTGCCAGGGTCCCAGGTTCGATTCCCGGCTCGGGTCACTGTCTGTGTGGAGTCTGCACCTTCTCCCCCGTGTCTGCGTGGGTTTCCTCCGGACGCTCCGGTTTCCTCCCACAAGTCGCGAAAGACGTGCTTGTTAAGGTGAATTGGACATTCTGAATTCTCCCTCGGTGTACCCGAACAGGCGCCGGAGTGTGGCGACGAGGGGATTTTCACAGTTACTCCATTGCAGCGTTAATGTCAGCCTACTTGTCACACCAATAAAGATTATTATTATTACTTTGACCTCCAAGTGAGAGGTCAGAGTGGCTGCGAAATCGCGGGAAGCTTAAGACTGTTGATGGGTCAAGAGGTTCAAAAGTCAGGTTAGGTGGGGTTGGAAGATGGAGTCGGGGGGGGGGGGGGGGGGGCTAGAGGGGGCCTAGATAAGCAGCTCTGTATAGCCTCCTTCTGCACTGCCGCGATTCTATGACAAGCCCCAGCAGGGAAATCGCTAAAACCGATTAGACAGGTACAAACAATGTAGGTCTTTTATCAGCAGGGGCTGGAATGCAGAGGTTTACGACAGCCTCGCACAGCCCGGCCGGGACCCTCCTTTGGAGTAGTCGGGCACTGCACTTTAGCGAGGATATATTGGCATCGGAGGGGCTCGGCCACGGGTTAATAGAGCTGCCAACTCGGCCCGAAGCTATTCAGGGAGAGTGTTTCCTTAACACGGTGACATTGCCCAATATCAAAGCTGTCGATGTATTGTGCAAGGAGTGCCCTGAATCTAGATTTCATTCACCAGTGTTTATGTTTTAGTGTCAAGTGTCAGGAACAATGCACAAAAAGGGGAAGCGCTCCTGGTCACATTCCATTCACGGTCTGTTCAGCGCTGGGTAGATGAGCCCAGTGAGACCAGTCAGTGAAACATGCGGAGCTTCAGCTCCACCCTCCAGCTGTATGGCTGCTGCCATTAATCCACCAGTGTCAGTACACTGCATGTTTCACAGCCACTGCAACTGCTCCTGGGTGGGAAAAGTCAGGCAATGACGTTCTTGAGCTCAGTATGCATGTGTGGTAAGTTAAAGCCCTCGCAGTTTTCATCTGTTTTTTTTTTCTAATTCACTGGTGGGATGTGAGCTTCACTGGCCAGGCCAGTATTTATTGCCCATCGCTAATTGCCCGAGAGAAGGTGGTAGTGAGCTGCCTTGGTGAACCGCTGCAGTTTAGTTGTTTAGATGGCGAGTGTGTGATGCACATTTAGCCACGGTTCAACCCCAAGTGCATCTTGGGACCTGGCCCCCTCGCCTTTCCCCAGAGCGACATCGCAGGATCAATCATGATTGGGTAATCCCGGGACAATGAGGACACGGCAGCACGGTAGCGCGAGTGGCTCGCACTGTGGCTTCACAGCGCCAGGGTCCCAGGTTCGATTCCCCGCTGGGTCGCTGTCTGCGCGGAGTCTGCACGTTCTCCCTGTGTCTGCGTGGGTTTCCTCCCACAGTCCAAAGATGTGAAGGTTAGGTGGATTAGAAAACATTGAACACAGAAAAATACAGCACAGAACAGGCCCTTCGGCCCACGATGTTGTGCCGAACCTTTGTCCTAGATTAATCATAGATTATCATAGAATTTACAGTGCAGAAGGAGGCCACTCGGCCCATCAAGTCTGCACCGGCTCTTGGAAAGAGCACCCTACCCAAGGTCAACACCTCCACCCTATCCCCATAACCCAGTAACCCCACCCAACACTAAGGGCAATTTTGGACACGAAGGTCAATTTAGCACGGCCAATCCACCTAACCTGCACATCTTTGGACTGGGGGAGGAAACTGGAGCACCCGATGGAAACCCACGCACACACGGGGAGGATGTGCAGACTCCGCACAGACAGTGACCCAAGCGGGGAATCGAACCTGGGACCCTGGAGCTGTGAAGCAATTGTGCTATCCACAATGCTACCGTGTTGCCAATGATTGCCATAATAAATTGCCCTTAGTGAACAAAATGGTTAGGAGGGGCTATTGGGTTACGGGGATAGGGTGGAAATGAGGGCTTAAGTGGGTCGGTGCAGACTCGATGGGCCGAATGGCCTCCTTCTGCACTGTATGTTCTATGACATGGAGAGAGAGCACAGCTGGAATGCTGTGTCCCGTTTTGGACTCCACACTTCCTTTCTGTCTTTCGCGCTCTATCTCTCCTAGTTTCTTTCTCACACACTGCCTCGGCCAGTTTTGATGTCTCTCGCTGTGTTACGCAGAAAGCTTGCTGGTTAATCCTTCCATCTGTCTGGCAGTCATCCCAGTGTTGCTGCTTAGTGCTGTTAATCCCCCAAAGGCCTCTCCCAAGGTCAGACTCAGCGAGGTGCCTGTAGCTGTCAGTGGGGCCCCGCGTGAAGCGCGCCGTGTGTTGTCTATCCAAGCCTCATGGTCCCGTGTCTCTTCTCTCCCCCCTGCAGAGGACGATGCTGACAAAATGCTGGCCAAGTGTGAGAGCGGTGTGGAGTCAGCCCTGCTCTACGCCAAACTCTGGGCCAAGTACACAAAGGACCTGCTGTCGTGGATGGAGAGGCGGATCTCTGCGGGTGAGTGGTGTGATGGCAAAGGCAGTTAGCCACGGTCGGGGAGTGGGACACCCATGGTGTCTGATTGTTGGGAATGCTGGGGTGGAGGTGGTGACGTGTTTACTCTCTGGGACAGTCTCACAGGTGGGGCTGAGTGACGGGGTGAAAATTGAGTCGGTCTATCGATCAATAACATTGGGGACAGTACTATTGAAAGGGCAGCACGGTAGCATTGTGGATAGCATAATTGCTTCACAGCTCCAGGGTCCTAGGTTCGATTCCGGCTTGGGTCACTGTCTGTGCGGAGTCTGCACGTTCTCCCCGTGTCTGCGTGGGTTTCCTCCGGGTGCTCCGGTTTCCTCCCACAGTCCAAAGATGTGCAGGTTAGGTGGATTGGCCATGATAAAATTGCCTTTAGTGTCCAAAATTGTCCTTGGTGTTAGGTGGGGTTATTGGGTTATGGGGATGGGGTGGAGGTGTTGACCTTGGGTAGGGTGCTCTTTCCAAGAGCCGTTGCAGACTCAATGGGCCGAATGGCCTCCTTCTGCACTGTAAATTCTATTCTATGGAGTGCAGACCGTCAGCGTAGAATACTGGAGTACAGTTCCACATAGAATTTACAGTGCAGAAGGAGGCCATTCGGCCCATCGAGTTTTCACCAGTCCTTGGAAAGTACACCCTACCCAAGCCCACACCTCCGCCCTATCCCTACACTTCCACCCTATCCCTGTAACCCCACCTAACCTTTTTTGGAGACTAAGGGCAATTGATCATGGCCTGCACACCTTTGGACTGTGGGAGGAAACCGGAGCACCCGGAGGAAACCCACGCACACACAGGGAGAACGTGCAGACTCCACACAGACAGTGACCCAAGCCGGGAATCAAACCTGGGAACCTGGAGCTCTGAAGCAACTGTGCTAACCACATTGCTACTGTGCTCCTGTCGAGTACAGACCTGTCAGTGTATAACACTGGGGACAGTATTGTTGTACAATCTGTATGTGTATAACACTGTGTACAGACCTGTCAGTGTATAACACTGGGTACAGTATTGTTGAGTACAGACCTGTCAGTGTATAACACTGGGTACAGGGGCAGCACGGTGGCGCAGTGGGTTAGCACTGGGGACTCACGGCGCCAAGGTCCCAGGTTCGAATCCCGGTTCTGGGTCACTGTCCGTGCGGAATTTGCACATTCTCCCCGTGTCTGCGTGGGCCTCAATCCCAAAACCCAAAGATGTGCAGGCTAGGTGGATTGGCCAGGCTAAATTGCCCCTTAATTGGAAAAGATGAATTGGGTATTCTAAATTTATTTTAAAAAATAATACTGGGTACAGTACTGTTGAGGACAGGCCTGTCAGTGTATAACACTGGGTACAATATAGTACTGTTCTTTTTTATTTTTATTTTTAGAGTACCCAATTAATTTTTCCAATTAAGGGGCAATTTAGCGAGGCCAAAGCTAGCTTTGCACATCCACCGAGCTTGCACATTTTTTGTTGGGTTGTGGGGGTGAAACCCACGCAAACACGGGGAGAATGTGCAAACTCCACACGGACAGTGACACAGAGCCGGGATCGAACCTGGGACCTCGGCGCCGTGAGGCCACAGGGCTAACCCACTGAGCCACCGTGCTGCCCGTGGGTACAGTACTGTTGAGGACAGACCTGTCGGTGTATAACATTGCAACAGGTCTGCAACGGTTTGGGTGTCAGTCAAATTGACTGGGCCGCCCATAGCGAACCCGGTCTGAAAAACTGACCTAAACACTGAGTCTGTCTCTGTCTGCACATTGTGTCCTTGTTTCATTGTAGGGAAGTCTTTCATTATTTTGTAAGTGCGTGTTTAATATTCCACTCAGTGTGTTTGATGGCCTCTTGGCCTTTCTTAGATTCATGACAGCTCTAAATTAACGTAGCTGTTTTTGCAGTGTCACTCAAAGGCCGGATTATTTGATCTCTGTGATGGGGATACGCAGACGAGAAGCGCGGGACCATTTTGCCTGTTGCAGCTTTTGCCATGGGAGGGGATAGACAGACGTGACCGCAGGTCCAATGTCAGAACTTCAACTATTTCTAATTGATATGGTTCGGTAACTCAATGGAAAGAAGTGAAAATTGCAGAAGGCACCAAACTGGGTAGGGCTGTCGAATCTGAGGAGGCAACTCAATAATTGTACACGCCCACGTTCTCTATACACCGCACACATTCTCTATACACCGCACACATTCTCTATACACCCGCACACATTCTCTAAACACCACACACATTCTCTATACACCGCACACATTCTCTATACACCGCACACATTCCCTATACACCGCACACATTCTCTATACACCGCACACATTCTCTATACACCGCACACATTCTCTAAACACCACACACATTCTCTATACACCGCACACATTCTCTATACACCGCACACATTCTCTTTTTTTTTTATAAATTTAGATTAGCCAATTATTTTTTCCAATTAAGGGGCAATTTAGCGTGGCCAGTCCACCTACTCTGCACATTTTTGGGTTGTGGGGGCGAAACCCACGCAGACACGGGGAGAACGTGCAAACTCCACACGGACAGTGACCCAGAGCCGGGATCGAACCTGGGACCTCAGCGCCGTGAGGCGGTTGTGCTAACCACTAGGCCACCGTGCTGCCCTACCACACACATTCTCTATACACCGCACCCATTCCCTATACACCGCACCCATTCCCTATACACCGCACACATTCTCTATACACCGCACACATTCTCTATACACCGCACACATTCTCTATACACCGCACCCATTCCCTATACACCGCACCCATTCCCTATACACCGCACACATTCTCTATACACCGCACCCATTCCCGATACACCGCACACATTCTCTATACACCGCACACATTCTCTATACACCGCACCCATTCCCTATACACCGCACACATTCCCTATACACCGCACACATTCCCTATACACCGCACACATTCTCTATACATCGCACACATTCTCTATACACCGCACACATTCTCTATACACCTCACACATTCTCTATACATCGCACACATTCTCTATACACCGCACACATTCTCTATACACCGCACACATTCTCTATACACCGCACACATTCCCTATACACCGCACACATTCTCTATACACCGCACACATTCTCTATACACCGCACACATTCTCTATACACCGTACACATTCTCTATACACTGCACACATTCTCTATACACCGCACACATTCTCTATACACTGCACACATTCTCTATACACCGTACACATTCTCTATACACCGCACACATTCTCTATACACCGCACACATTCTCTATACACCGCACACATTCCCTATACACCGCACACATTCTCTATACACCACACACATTCTCTATACACCACACACATTCTCTATACACCGTACACATTCTCTATACACTGCACACATTCCCTATACACCACACACATTCTCTATACACCGCACACATTCTCTATACACCGCACACATTCTCTATGCACCGCACACATTCTCTATGCACCGCACACATTCTCTATACACCGCACACATTCTCTATACATCGCACACATTCCCTATACACCGCACACATTCTCTATACACCGCACACATTCCCTATACACCGCACACATTCTCTATACACCGCACACATTCTCTATACACCGCACACATTCTCTATACACCGCACACATTCTCTATACACCGCACACATTCTCTATACACCGCACACATTCTCTATACATCGCACACATTCCCTATACACCGCACACATTCTCTATACACCGCACACATTCCCTATACACCGCACACATTCTCTATACACCGCACACATTCTCTATACATCGCACACATTCCCTATACACCGCACACATTCTCTATACATCGCACACATTCTCTATACACCGCACACATTCTCTATACACCGCACACATTCTCTATACACTGCACACATTCTCTATACACCGCACACATTCTCTATACACTGCACACATTCTCTATACACCGCACACATTCTCTATACACCGCACACATTCTCTATACATCGCACACATTCCCTATACACCGCACACATTCTCTATACATCGCACACATTCTCTATACACCGCACACATTCTCTATACACTGCACACATTCTCTATACACCGCACACATTCTCTATACACCGCACACATTCTCTATACACCGCACACATTCTCTATACACCGTACACATTCTCTATACACTGCACACATTCTCTATACACCGCACACATTCTCTATACACTGCACACATTCTCTATACACCGTACACATTCTCTATACACCGCACACATTCTCTATACACCGCACACATTCTCTATACACCGCACACATTCCCTATACACCGCACACATTCTCTATACACCGCACACATTCTCTATACACCGCACACATTCTCTATACACCGCACACATTCCCTATACACCGCACACATTCTCTATACACCGCACCCATTCTCTATACACCGCACACATTCCCTATACACCGCACACATTCTCTATACACCGCACACATTCTCTATACACCGCACACATTCTCTATACACCGCACACATTCTCTATACACCGCACACATTCTCTATACACCGCACACATTCCCTATACACCGCACACATTCTCTATACAGCGCACACATTCTCTATACACCGCACACATTCTCTATACACCGCACACATTCCCTATACACCGCACACATTCTCTATACACCGCACACATTCCCTATACACCGCACACATTCTCTATACAGCGCACACATTCTCTATACACCGCACACATTCTCTATACACCGTACACATTCTCTATACACCGCACACATTCTCTATACACCGCACACATTCCCTATACACCGCACACATTCCCTATACACCACACACATTCCCTATAGACCGCAGCATTTGTAAAGGATACAGTAACCTAGGCAACACTGGGGGGGGGGGGGGGGGGGCTGGTAACCACTATTCCCAGAGAGGTAAAGCCCGAGGGGGACAACTTGAGTAGAACGTTAGGAAAGTGGGGGAAGGCCTCGCTCTGTGCCTACCCAGCGGCCTAGCCACCAAATGTGTCTGAGAAGGGGCTAAGCCTATCCACCACGCCACTAATAGCAGCAACTGAAATGTCCAGCTTAGACAAAAACGTAAATATATCAGCCTCATTTAGCTTGATCTCATGTTGTTTCTCTCCACTGTGTAACCCAAAAACCCTAGGGTCCTGTCTGATTGCCTCTGCCCGGCGTTCCATTGCAAACAGTAACGGGCACCCAATCTCGTCCCTCATTGGAGGCAACCAAGACTTATAACCGCCGGTTCACATTGCCTTGTAGAAAGCACCTGTATCCACTTAACATACTCCTCCCTGAACCCAAACCTCCGCAGCGTATAAAGTAAATAATTCCACTCCACCCAGTCCAAGACTTTCTCTGCATCCTAAGAGATCACTAACCCATCCCAATGTCTGTGTTTGACAGACCTTGGGCAGCACGGTAGCATTGTGGTTAGCACAATTGCTTCACAGCTCCAGGGTCCCAGGTTCGATTCCCGGCTTGGGTCACTGTCTGTGCGGAGTCTGCACATCCTCCCCGTGTGTGCGTGGGTTTCCTCCGGGTGCCCTGGTTTCCTCCCACAGTCCAAAGATGTGCAGGCTAGGTGGATTGGCCATGCTAAATTGCCCTTAGTGTCCAAAATTGCCCTTAGTGTTGGGTGGGGTTACTGGGTTATGGGGATAGGGTGGAGGTGTGGACCTTGGGTAGGGTGCTCTTTCCAAGAGCCAGTGCAGACTCGATGGGCCGAATGGCCTCCTTCTGCACTATAAATTCTATGATCTATGATCTAGACCTGAAGATCATTCAACAGTCTCCTGACATTGTTACAGGAATTCCTGTCTGAACCCAATCTGATCACCCGGAATGATCAGTGCTGGACCCCTTCACGACAACAACTTCAAATCGAGATTCAGGAGCGAAATCTGATGCGCATCCTTCAGAATTCTTTCCTGCCTTCAGAATTAAGGACACATTTGCTTCTCGGAGTGTCTGCGGCAGCAGACTGGCTTCTCATGAGTGACGTTACGCGCCAATCAGCGGCTCCATGAGCAAGTTTTCAATTCCCGCCCTGGGGCCTGGGCAGATTGAAGCTCTTTCAAAGCAAGAGCCACTTTCACCAAGGTGGCAGCTTGGTTAGCGCTGCTGCCTCTCGGCGCCAGGGATCCGGGTTCGATTCCGACCTCGGGTGGCTGTCTGTGCGGAGTCTGCACGTTCTCCCCGTCTCTGCGTGGCTTTCCTCCGGGTGCTCCGGTTTCCTCCCACAGTCCAAAGGTGTGCAGGACTGGCCGCGCTAAATTGCTTCACGGTGTCCAAAGACGTGGAGGTTAACTGGGGTTACGGGAATAGGGCGGGGGAGTGGGGCTAGGTAGGGTGCCCTTCTGAAGGGTTAGTGCAGACTCGATGGGCCGAATCTGCACTGTAGGGATTTTGTGGATTCCTCTTTGGGAAACAGGACCATTCAGCACCAGCCTGTGGGCTGGAGAAATGCACAATCACTGACAGTACGTTTCTGCATTTAACGGCACGGGTGCAGACGACAGTAATTACTGACAGTTCCCGTGCAGTAATGACAGCAAATACCGACAGTTTCACCATTGCTGCGGCAGCAACATTTGGGCCTTTATGGCGCGTATGTCTTTACGAATAGCGGATTCCCAAGGTAGGTTTGAGCTTCCAGTTTACTTCTTTGGTTTTTTTTAGTGGCCTATCCCTACCCTCATTCAGCACTCGCTGCTTCCCATGGATTCCCTTTTTACTACGCACGAGTAGAGCTCTGGCGCCCCCGAGACCTTCCATGTCCATTGGGTGCCGCAGCGGCTGGGGAGTCTTATTGACCCCATCAGTCACATTGTGGTTTGATGTTTTAAGTCTCATTTGTGACTCGCTTTTTGTTTAAGGCAGTTCCCCTTTAAGGGACTGCCCCTTTAATTTGTCCCTCGGCCTATTTGATTTAGTTTACTTGGCTTTTTAGGTTGATCAAAATAGTTGGTGGGGGGAATCAGCTTGAAGAATCATCAGGATGGGCATCTCCTGGGCTTCTTCGAACCGACTGAGGAGGTCAAGTAGAAGGGGTCAACCTTCTGAAACCCACAATCCCTTGCCTGACCAGGCTGCCAGATTTCCCACGCCCAGGCAACCCGGCTCACAGCTCATTTAAAGTTGCAGTCCCGTCTCCTTGGAGAGGGTTGGCGGCTTGGCGGCTTTCCTGCCGCAGCTAAAGCTGGAAGTGGGCCAGTTTGGGTCAGGACACTTTGTGGGCTGGATTCTCCGATCTGGAGACGATGGCTGGGATTCTCCGACCCTGCGCCGGGTTGGTGAATCCCGGGGGGGGGGGGGGGGGTCGTGAATCCCGCCGTGACGCCGGCTTCCCTATTCGCCGGCGCCGTTTTCTGGGCGTCCACGGGATTCCCGCCTCACCGGTCGGGGACCGTTGACAGCAGCCCAACCCCCCCCCCCCCCGGCGATTCTCCGGGCCTCGATGGGCTGAGTGGCCGGCGGGTTTGGCCGACTCCCGCCGGCGTGGATTCCTCATCTCCCACAGGGCGGGACCTGGAAGGTAAGTGTGCCTGGGCCATCCTGGAGGGAGGGCAGGGGGGATCCGACCCAAGGGGGGGGTGTCCCCACGGTGCCCTGGCCCGCGATTGGGGCCTACCGATCAGCGGGCGGGCTGGTTCCTTGGGGGCCTACTTTACTCAGCGCCGGGTCCCTATACGGTTCCGCCATATTGCCCGAGGTCCGGCGCGGAGAAGGGAATCCCCACCTATGCGCGGAAATACGGCGGCGATTCCGCGCATGCGTGAACTCGTGCAGGCCGTTGGCCGCTGGCTGGAGCCGCGGGAACCACTCCGGTGGCAATCTAGCCCCCTCACTTTCGGGGGCCGTTGACGCCGGAGTGGTTGGCGCCAGAGTGGTTGGCGCCAGTTTTCACGCCGGGCATGGGGACGTAGCCCCGTTATTGAAGAATCCCGCCCCATGTCCCCACGCCGGCCTGGGAACGGTGAAAACTGGCGCAATACGGCCACCGATTCTCCGTTTTGCTGGGGTCCAGCAGGAAGGCAGCGTAGAGCACCCGCCTCTAGCAGCCGATACGGCCTGGAGAATTGCCGGGCTGCGACCAGGTCGGAGGTAAAAGCTGATGGCTTCTGCCCCCTGTGGCTCAATCATTCGGTGAATATTCCTGATGCTTTTAAAGGGAAGCTGGGTAAGTAGGCGAGGGAGGAAGTCTTCACACTTTCCTGGGATTTGGGAGGGGGGGGGTCTGGCTGGGCCACCATTTGTTGCGCTGAGCTAATTACCCTGGAACTGTGTGGAACATTCCAGAGGGGCTGTTAAGGGTCAACCCCATGGGCTGTGGGCCTGGAGTCACATGTAGGCCAGACCGGGTAAGGACGGCAGATTTCCTTCCCTGAAGGACATTAGTGACACAAATGGGGTTTTACAGAACAAAATGACAGATTTGTT
Source organism: Scyliorhinus canicula (assembly GCF_902713615.1). Lineage (NCBI taxonomy): Eukaryota > Metazoa > Chordata > Chondrichthyes > Carcharhiniformes > Scyliorhinidae > Scyliorhinus > Scyliorhinus canicula. The sequence goes on along the minus strand of NC_052170.1, from coordinate 20,152,141 downwards.
GTCATCATTACTGAGACTGGCTTTATATTGATTGAAAAGCGGGGTTACTCAAAACTGAGGGAATTGAAGCTTAATCTCGGGAGCACTGCTCAGGAGCTCAAAACCCTGGAGAAAAATCATTGGGGGTTAAAGAAAAAATAGTGCGTCTTTTTCATTTTCCTCCCAAAGATGTGCAGGTTGGGTGGATTGGCCATGCTCAAATTCCCCCTTCGTGTCCAAACGTATGCGGGTGAGGTGGGGTCGTGGGGCTAGGTAGGGGGAAGTGGGAGTGGGTAGAGTGCTCTTTCAGAGGGTCGGTGCACACTCGATGGGCCGAATGGCCTCCTTCTGTACTGTCGGAGTTCTATGTAATTTCTGAATTTAAATTCTGCCAGCTGCCAGGCTTCTGGATTACGAGTCCAGTGATATCACCACCACCTCCCCACATAAGGAATATAAGGATTTGTGGTAAGGCTGGAGGAGGTACATGTGGGCCGAAACATGGCATTGACTAGTTGGTCCAATTTAATGCAATGGTGGTGGGTCCATCACTGTGACTTATTACATTGTTTCTCTGGCTCTTCACACACTGTTGACTCACAGTTAGAAAACCACCTTCCCTCTTCTATGTACTTCTGACTCCATTCTCTCCTCAGACTAAAGCTTTAGCACGGAAATGGGTGCAAATGTCACCCCGTGGCGTGATTCTCCTGACCATGCCCTTACTTTTGCAGAGATTGAATTCTCGAAGAACATGGTGAGGATGGCCGAAGCGACCAAGAGTTCGATCAGCCAAGAGGTAAGACGTTCCGACATTCGTCCCTCGTTCAATTGCAGCAAGAACAAAGGGACTGGCCTTTGGTCTGAATTGCTGTTTTGTGGGGCCTTGCGATGCGGTTAAATGCCAGGTCAACCCAACTTCAAATCTGGATTCATTGGACAACCTCGGACTGCTTTTGGCACGAGGCCCGGCCCAGGATTTTCCTTGCGTCTGTCCTGATCAAATCTGAATTTAGATTTGAGTTTGAGGGCTAGTGTTTGAGACCCAGTGTAGGATCCGATGACCCACCATGCTGTCCCTCCCCCCTTCCCAAAACTGCTTAATAACAGATCCCCTCCCCTAGCAGCAGAGATGTGGAGGAACAGATTGGGAAACAGATTTTGGAAAGGTGCAGAAGTCACAGGGTAGTAGTCATGGGTGACTTCAACTTCCCAAACATTGAGTGGAAACTCTTTAGATCAAATAGTTTGGATGGGGTAGTGTTTGTGCAGTGTGTCCTGGAAGCTTTTCCAACACAGTATGTAGATTGTCCGACCAGAGGGGAGGCCATATTGGATTTGGTACTTGGTAATGAACCAGGGCAGGTGATAGATTTGTTAGTGGGGGAGCATTTTGGAGGTAGTGACCACAAATCTGTGACTTTCACTTTAGTAATGGAGAGGGATAGGTGCGTGCAACAGGGCAAGGTTTACAATTGGGGAAGGGTAAATACAATGCTGTCAGACAAGAATTGAAGTGCATAAGTTGGGAACATAGGCTGTCAGGGAAGGACACAAGTGAAATGTGGAACTTCTTCAAGGAACAGATACTACGTGTCCTTGGTATGTATGTCCCTGTCAGGCAGGGAAGAGATGGTCGAGTGAGGGAACCACGGTTGACAAGAGAGGTTGAATGTCTTGTTAAGAGGAAGAAGGAGACTTATGTAAGGCTGAGGAAACAAGGTTCAGACAGGGCGCTGGAGGGATACAAGATAGCCAGGAGGCAACTGAAGAAAGGGATTAGGAGAGCTAAGAGAGGGCATAAAAAATCTTTGGTGGGTAGGATCAAGGAAAACCCCAAGGCCTTTTACACATATGTGAGAAATATGAGAATGACTAGAGCGAGGGTAGGTCCGATCAAGGACAGTAGCGGGAGATTGTGTATTGAGTCTAAAGAGATAGGAGAGGTCTTGAACAAGTACTTTTCTTCGGTATTTACAAACGAGAGGGGCCATATTGTTGGAGAAGACAGTGTGAAACAGACTGGTAAGCTCGAGGAGATACTTGTCAGGAAGGAAGAAGTGTTGGGCGTTTTGAAAAACTTGAGGATAGACAAGTCCCCCGGGCCTGACGGGATATATCCAAGGATTCTATGGGAAGCAAGATATGAAATTGCAGAGCCGTTGGCAATGATCTTTTCGTCCTCACTGTCATCAGGGGTGGTACCAGGGGATTGGAGAGTGGCGAATGTTGTGCCCCTGTTCAAAAAAGGGAATAGGGATAACCCTGGGAATTACAGGCCAGTTAGTCTTACTTTGGTGCTAGGCAAAGTAATGGAAAGGGTACTGAGGGATAGGATTTCTGAGCATCTGGAAAGGCATTGCTTGATTAGGGATAGTCAGCACGGATTTGTGAGGGGTAGGTCTTGCCTTACAAGTCTTATTGACTTCTTTGAGGAGGTGACCAAGCATGTGGATGAAGGTAAAGCAGTGGATGTAGTGTACTTTTACATTTTAGTACGGCATTTGTTAAGGTTCCCCATGCTCGGCTTATACAAAAAGTAAGGAGGCACGGGATAGTGGGAAATTTGGCTAGTTGGATAACGAACTGGCTAACCAATAGAAGTCAGAGAGTGGTGGTGGATGGCAAATATTCAGCCTGGAGCCCAGTTATCAGTGGCGTACCACAGGGATCAGTTCTGGGTCCTCTGCTGTTTGTGATTTTCATTAATGACTTGGATGAGGGAGTTGAAGGGTGGGTCAGTAAATTTGCAGATGATACGAAGATTGGTGGAGTTGTGGATAGTGAGGAGGGCTGTTGTCGGCTGCAAAGAGACATAGATAGGATGCAGAGCTGGGCTGAGAAGTGGCAGATGGAGTTTAACCCTGGCAAGTGTGAGGTTGTCCATTTTGGAAGGACAAATATGAATGCGGAATACAGGGTTCTTGGCAATGTAGGGGAGCAGAGAGATCTTGGGGTCTATGTTCATAGATCTTTGAAAGTTGCCACTCAAGTGGATAGAGCTGTGAAGAAGGCCTATGGTTTGCTAGCGTTCATTAGCAGAGGGATTGAATTTAAGAGCCGTGAGGTGATGATGCAGCTGTACAAAACCTTGGTCAGGCCACATTTGGAGTACTGTGTGCAGTTCTGGTCACTTCATTTTAGGAAGGATGTGGAAGCTTTGGAAAAGGTGCAAAGGAGATTTACCAGGATGTTGCCTGGAATGGAGAGTAGGAATTAGGAGGAAAGGTTGAGGGGCGACTTGATAGAGGTTTATAAGATGATCAGGGGAATAGATAGAGTAGACAGTCAGAGACTTTTTCCCCGGGTGGAACAAACCATTACAAGGGGACATAAATTTAAGGTAAATGGTGGAAGATATGGGGGGATGTCAGAGATAGATTATTTACCCAGAGAGTAGTGGGGGCATGGAATTCACTGCCTATGGAAGTAGTTGAGTCGGAAACGTTAGGGACCTTCAAGCGGCTATTGGATGGGTACATGGATTATGGTAGAATAATGGAGTGTAGATTAATTTGTTCTTAAGGGCAGCATGGTAGCATTGTGGATAGCACAATTGCTTCACAGCTCCAGGGTCCCAGGTTCAATTTCGGCTTGGGTCACTGTCTGTGTGGAGTCTGCACATCTTCCCTGTGTGTACGTGGGTTTCCTCCGGGTACTCCGGTTTCCTCCCACAGTCCAAAGATGTGCAGGTTATAAGAACATAAGAACTAGGAGCAGGAGTCGGCCATCTGGCCCCTCGAGCCTGCTCCGCCATTCAATGAGATCATGGCTGATCTTTTGTGGACACAGCTCCACTTTCCGGCCCGAACACCATAACCCTTAATCCCTTTATTCTTCAAAAAACTATCTATCTTTACCTTAAAAACATTTAATGAAGGAGCCTCAACTGCTTCACTGGGCAAGGAATTCCATAGATTCACAACCCTTTGGGTAAAGAAGTTCCTCCTAAACTCAGTCCTAAATCTACTTCCCCTTATTTTGAGGCTATGTCCCCTCGTTCTGCTTTCACCCGCCAGTGGAAACAACCTGCCCGCATCTATCCTATCTATTCCCTTCATAATTTTAAATGCTTCTATAAGATCCCCCCTCATCCTTCTAAATTCCAACGAGTACAGTCCCAGTCTACTCAACCTCTCCTCGTAATCCAACCCCTTCAGCTCTGGGATTGACCTAGTGAATCTCCTCTGCACACCCTCCAGTGCCAGTATGTCCTTTCTCAAGTAAGGAGACCAAAACTGAACACAATACTCCAGGTGTGGCCTCACTAACACCTTATTCAATTGCAACATATCCTCCCTAGTCTTAAACTCCATCCCTCTAGCAATGAAGAACAAAATTCCATTTGCCTTCTTAATCATCTGTTGCACCTGTAAACCAACTTTCTGTGACTCATGCACTAGCACACCCAAGTCTCTCTGAACAGCGGCATGCTTTAATATTTTATCGTTTAAATAATAATCCCGTTTGCTGTTATTCCTACCAAAATGGATAACCTCACATTTGTCAACATTGTATTCCATCTGCCAGACCCTAGCCCATTCACTTAACCTATCCAAATCCCTCTGCAGACTTCCGGTATCCTCTGCACTTTTTGCTTTACCACTCATCTTAGTGTCGTCCGCAAACTTGGACACATTGCCCTTGGTCCCCAACTCCAAATCATCTATGTAAATTGTGAACAATTGTGGGCCCAACACGGATCCCTGAGGGACACCACTAGCTACTGATTGCCAACCAGAGAAACACCCATTAATCCCCACTCTTTGCTTTCTATTAATTAACCAATCCTCTAATCATGCTACTACTTTACCCTTAATGCCATGCATCTTTATCTTATGCAGGTTGGGTGGATTGGCCATGATAAATTGCCCTTAGTGTCCAAAATTCTATGATCTATGATTAACCTAGGACAAAGGTTCGGCACAACATCGTGGGCCGAAGGGCCTGTTGTGTGCTGTATTTCTCTATGTTCTTCCCACATCAGTCTATCTGTCTTTAATTCTTATCATAGAACCCCGAGAGTACAGAGGCGATGCAGCCCATCGGGTCAGCTTTGAAAGACCACCCTACGTAGGCCCGATCCCCTGCCCTGCAACCTCACATTCTGCAGCAATTTAGCATGGCCTATCCACCTAACCTTGGAGGAAACCCACACTCACACACACGGGGAGAAAGTGCAACGTTCACACTGACAGTCACCCGAGGCCCTAATTTAACCCAGGTCCCTGGAGGTGTGAGGCAGCAGTGCTAACCACTGTGCCACCGTGGCGCCCTCGGATTGTACTGACGTTGAGCCGCAGCGTTCTCTGACCACTTCATTCTTTCACGGGCCGTGGGCATCACCCGCAAGGCCAAAATTTGTTGCCCGAACCTGAATTCAACGGTGATTTGTAGGATCACCGAAGGTTTACGTCACCGACAGAAGCCATTTGGTCCACCATGCCTGCGCCGGCCTAAGGTCAAACCACCCAGCCTAATGCCACTTTCCAGCATTTGGTCTGTGGCCTGCTCGGCCAATTTCAGAGGGCTGTTAAGAATCGAGCACATTGCTGTGGGTCAGAAGTAGGCCAGAGCGGAAGAGGACAGCTGATTTTCTTCCCTCAGCATTTGTGAACCAGGTGTTTTTTTTTATATATCAACCAGTGCTAGTTGTTAACGGTCACTTCTCAGACTAGCTTAATATTCCACTTATTAACTGACACTTAACTTTCACCAGTTGAGGTGGCGGGATTTGAACCCAAGACCCCGTAACACTAAAATAAAAGCAAAGTACCGAGGATGCTGGAAATCTGAAATAAAAACAGGAAATGCTGGAAAAGCTCAGCGGGTCAGGCTGCGCCTGCAGAGAGAGGAAGAAAGTTGACGCCTCGAGTCCGTGTGACTCTGCTTCAGAGCCACATCCTCTAACTTCATTGAAGGGTCAGCCTGGATAAACCCCGCCGCTCCTGGATTGAGGATTAAAAGCATGACTTCTGGCTAGCAAGTGTGAGGCAGCAAATTCAGAGTGTGTTGACCCTGAAGAGTCATCATACGTCTGGCACGGCGGCACAGTGGTTAGCACTGCTGCCTCACAGTGCCAGGGACCCGGATTCAATTCCCAGCCTTGGGTGACTGTGCGGAGTCTGCACGTTCTCCCCCATGTTTGCGTGGGTCTCCTCCGAGTGCTCTGGTTTCCTCCCACAGTCCAAAGATGTGCAAAGAATTGCCCCTTAGTGTCCAGGGATATGTAGGTTAGATGGGTTTATAGGGTTACAGCGATGGGGCGGGTGGGGCCTGGGTGGGGTGCTCTTTCAGACCGTGCAGACTCGATGGGCCAAATGGCCTCCTTGTGCACTGTGAGAATTCTATGACTCTATCTCGCCATTCAAGTGCTGAATCAAGTTTCATCCTATCAGTACATTATTGTCACAAGTAGGCTTACATTAACACTGCAATGAAGTTACTGTGGAAAGCCCCTAGTCGCCACACTCCGGCGCCTGTTCGGGTACACAGAGAGGGGAATTCAGAATGTCCAATTCACCTCACAGCACGTCTTTCAGGACTTGTGGGAGGAAACCGGAGCACCCGGAGAAAACCCACGCAGACACGGGGAGGACGTGCAGACTCCGCACAGACAGTGACCCAAGCCGGGAATCGAACCTGGGACCCTGGCGCTGTGAAGCCACAGAGCTAACCACTGTGCTACCGTGCTGCCCCTCCCAGATTCGGTCATGCAATGGAGCAAATATTCTGAGAACGGGCAACTTGGGTTTTAGTCTTGTCACTACCCTGAGATATATCAAAGATTCTGGAACGTGTGGGGAGTGATTACGATGCTTAAAGATGATCCACTAATCTCCTTGTTCCGACAGAAATTCATGCCTTTTCAATACGTCTACACGATGGCCCTTCAGCATGACATCCAGCATGGGCAGAGGACAATTGACACCAGAACATCATTACAGCACAATAAATACATCCAGGTCAGGGCTTCGATGACTAGCTTTGGTTGTACGCTACTTCTCAAAGTTAGGACAGGTGGAGTTGAATCAATGTGTCATTCCAATAGAAATTACAGCACCAAATTTGTCCTAAATGTTTTGTGCTGGAATTAATGCTACACACGAGCTACCGAAAGGCAAAATTGGAAATGAATGGTAATGGCACAACTTGTCCAAACTGTTCTCGTTATACCTTAAAATGGAATTATGGTTGTGTTGGTGTCAGTCTTTTTGCTGGTATTGGAAAATATTCAACTGTTTTTTTTCTTCTGAATAGTATTTCCTTCTATTCCTCTCTTCCTCGTCAGCTGACCTAACTTCCCCATGGTTACATCATGGTATTCGCCTCAAGTACGTCCTGTGGTACTGAGTTCCACTTCTTAACCACTTCTCTTGAGTAGAGCAGCTTCTCCTGAATTCCTCGCTGGATTTACAAGTTATATCTTATGGGTTTGACTTCTAGATTTGGACTCCCACTCTACACTGTCATCTGAGAGTACCTTTAAGAAATGGGTGTTTAAGAAATGTACCTTTTAAGAATGGGTGTTTGCCAGTGATGTCAGAGTGTGGGTGGAGCTGTCAGCTTTTTACTTTCGTTTTAGGCGGTTTGCTGCAGGGTGTGTTTTAGTTTCATTTTCAGAGCTGGATGGCTGCTGTCACAGCCAGAAGGTGTATGGATCGCTCTCTCTAACCTAAAGACTGTAAATCGGTCCTGGTGATTTAAAACTAATAACGGTAGTGACTTTAACCTGATGTGCTTCTGGTAAAAGCTGTTTTAAGTCGTATGGATGTTAAAAGGGAAAGTTTAAAGGTTTACTTAGTGTTGTAGTCTTTGGGGGTTGTATTTGATTTAATGGTTGCTAAGATGTTCACTACGTTTTAAAAAGGTTAACTTGAGTTCATAGGATAAACATTGTTTTGCTTTAAAAAAATACTTTTCCATTTCTGCTGTACCACACCTGTCGAGTGGGCCTTGTGCTCCCCATACCACAATCTATTAAAAGTTGTGGGTCAGGTGAACTCCATGAATCATTTGGGGTTCTCTAAACCCTGGCCCATAACAGTAGCCCCCTCAAGGAACCAGTGTGTAAACAAACCGGTACCTGTCGGCTAAAGACAAAGTGCATTGAGAATTGGATCATTATCCAAAGCCGGAAAACCTAAAGGGCTGTGCGGAAAAGTTGGGGGAGTGGGTAGCCAGTGAATTGCTCTTTCAGGGGGGCTAGCACAGACATGATGGGCTGAATGGCTTCCCTTTATGTTAATAAGAGCACTTCCTTTTTAAAAATGATTCCAATTAAGGGGCAATTAAGCGTGGCCAATGGAGTATAGTGGCCAATAGTGTATCATGGAGTTCACCTGATCCACAACTTTTAATAGATTGTGGTATGGGGAGCACAAGGCCCACTCGACAGGTGTGGTACAGCAGAAATGGAAAAGTATTTTTTAAAGCAAAACAATGTTTATTCTATGAACTCAAGTTAACCTTTTTGAAACATACATGAACATCTCAGTAACCATCAATTCAAATACAACCCCCAAAGAATACAACACTAAGTATTCCTTAATAACTTCCCAAACAACATCCAGACAAAAAAAAACACCTTTCAACAGAAGCACATCAGGTTTACATTCACTACTGAGAACATTTATAATTCTGAATTCACCAAATGATCAAGAGATAGTCTTTTCATGGCAGAGAGAACAACAGCACACCTGCTCTGTCTGGCTTCAGCTCCAACACGGAAAACAAAACTAAAACACACCCTGCAGCAAACAGCCTAAAACGAAAGTAGAAAGCTGACAGCCCAACTCCACCCACTCTCTGACATCACTGCAGTAATACGAGCAGCCAAACATTTCTTAAAGCGGCATTCTCATGACACTGCGCTTAATCGTTCTCCCCTTTATTCTGCCAACAGCCTTTGATGTTGAGAAAAAACGAACTGGAGAAGCAACGGCGGGACTTCAAGGAGCAGTGGCAGAGGGAGCTGCGCAAAATGGCAAGTGAAATGCTGATGGCAAAGTGCCTCCTCCAGGCTGTGCCCGAGAGTCTGCCCGTAAGGCTGTGCCGCGGACACGTGTTGGGCATGTGCACAAACCCTGCGGCTGGCACTACCTGTTAGAGTGGGCACTCTGCTGCCCCCAAGTGGCACTTGTGGGGAGAAGGCTATTAATTAAGGAGAGCAGAACTCTTTGGAGGTATCCGGGTAGTAAATCTGTCCCCACGCTACCCACTCACTCTAAGATCAACCAACTCAACACCGATGGTCCCACCAGCATTAACTGAAGCATTTTTAGTTAAGATCCAACTATTCTGATCAACGTAAAACAATCAGGTTAATTAAATCAAATAAAACTGAGGGACAAATTAAAGGGACAGTCCCTGAAAGGGAAACTGCCTTAAAACAAAAAGGGAATCACAAATGAGACTTAAAACATCAAACCAAAATGTGATTTCAATAAGGCACCCCAGCTCCTGTTGGCGCCCAATGGGCACGCAATGTCTCGTGGCAAGGTCCAAGGATGATTGATTGCACTTGGCTAGTTTGCCTCGGTTGGGATCACTCTTGCCTCTGACTCACGAGAGCTGTGGGTTCAAGTCCCCGGTCTAAGCTGACCCTAATGCAGTATGGAGGGACAATCGGAGATGGCATTTTCAGATCAGACTCGAAAAGCATCGCCCCGGGGGGGGGGGGATCGGTGTACCCTTGTTCCCTGTTTATATCAACAATTCGGCCTCGAGAAGCGGAGGTACAATTTCAAAATTGGCGGACAGCATCACTTTGAGTATTTGGGTTACTACAGAGGGGGACGTTGGACAAGATAGACAATGAAACCTACAGAATAAGCGGTGTGGGTGGGGCCCAGCGCAACATGTCCATATGTTCTGGGAATGTCCTAAGGTAGCGAACGATTGGGGTTCCTTTTTCTGTACCGTGTCGGCAATCTTACAAATTGGAGCTTGGCCCCTCGGAAGCCATTTTTGGGGTTTCGGAGGGGTGGATGTCTTAGCCTTCGCCTCGCTGATCGCTCGCAGGTAGGTTCTGTTGGAGTATGAGGTTAGCTTCTCCATCCAGTGCCTCGGCGTGGCTGGGGGGGGGGGGGGGGGGGGGGGGGAGAGACTCATGGAGTTTTTGAACCTTGAAAAAATTAAATGCACGTCGGGTAGCACGGTAGCTCAAGTGGATAGCACTGTGGCTTCACAGCTCCAGGGTCCCAGGTTCGATTCCCCGCTGGGTCACTGTCTGTGTGAAGTCTGCACGTTCTCCCCGTGTCTGCGTGGGTTTCCTCCAGGTGCTCCGGTTTCCTCCCACAGTCCTAATGGAAGACCCCCTAACTTTTCAATCATGTCCCCTACGTTCCAGATTTCCCTCATAAGGGGAGGCATTCTTTCAACATCTGCCCTGTCCAGCTCCCTCAGAATCGTTTATGTTTCAATAAGACCACCTCTTGCTCTTCCAAACTCCCAAGGAGTGTTGGCCCAAACTGCTCAATCTTTCCTCAGAGGACAACACCTACGACCCAGGCATCAACCTGCTGGACCTTTTTTCACAGGGATTTCATTGTAGGAATCCCAACAGTGTAGAAGGAAGCCATTCGGCCCATCGAGTCTGCACTGACTCTCCGAACACTCTACCTAGGTCCACTCGTCCGCCCACCCTGCCCTATCCCCTAACGTGCACATTTGCACACTATCCCCTTGTCTACGTCGGTCTCACCCCCACAACCCAAAATGTGCAAGATAGGTGGATTGGCCAAACTAAATTTCCTCCTAATTTAGAAAAAAAAACCGAATTGGCACATCTCTGGACACTAAGAGGCAATTTTAGCATGGCCCATCTACAGAACCCTCATACGGCACGGTAGCATTGTGGATAGCACAAATGCTTCACAGCTCCAGGGTCCCAGGTTCGATTCCGGCTTGGGTCACTGTCTGTGTGGAGTCTGCACATCCTCCCCGTGTGTGCGTGGGTTTCCTCCGGGTGCTCCGGTTTCCTCCCACAATCCAAAGACGTGTAGGTTAGGTGGATTGGCCGTGTTAAATTGCCCTTAGCGTCCAAAATTGTCCTTAGTGTTGGATGGGGTTACTGGATTATGGGGATAGGGTGGAGGTGTTGACCTTGGGTAGGGTGCTCTTTCCAAGAGCCGGTGCAGACTCGATGGGCCGAATGGCCTCCTTCTGCACTGTAAATTCGATGATAAATCTTTGGACTGTGGGAGAAAATCCACACAGACAAGGGGAGAAAGTGCAAACTCCACACAGTCACCCGAGGCCGGAATTGAACCCGGTCCCTGGGGCTGTGAGGCAGCAGTGCTAACCGCTGTGCCACCATGCCGCCCCTTCCAAAGTAAGTATATCCCTCCGTAAGTAGGGAGACCAAAACTGCGCCCCGTACCCTAGGTGCGGTCTCACTTCTGCTGAAGGAGTAAAGTGCGTACCGAGCGGCAACTGCTCACCGAGGTTGTCAACTTGTTCCACTCGACAGAACGAAGCCCTGACAGCACTGCGGAAGTCGAAACACATGTACCATCAACGCTGTGAGGATCTCGAGAAGGCGAAGCTGCAGAGCGCCAAGGCCGTGGAGGAGCAGCAGTCGCTGAGTGTTAGTGGCGCTAACCCAGGCAGCGCCAGCAAGCAGCTTGAGAAACGCCGGCGGTCAAAGGATGAGGCGCAGTCGAAGGTGAGGCGGGGCACCGTGTGGGAGGGGTAAGGGTTTGCCAAACCCTACTTGAATGGATTCCTGCGAGTTTCATCACATGACCTCCGACCTCCGAGTGTTCCGTATCTGCTCTCCCGTCACTGGTCAGCCAACATGTCCGAGTAACGGTAACACCTCGTTCCCAGGCCACTCGGAAAGCAAAGAATCTTCATTACTCAATTGGATGATTCTTGAGTTATAGAACATAGAACAGTACAGCACAGAACAGGCCCTTCGGCCCTCAATGTTGTGCCGAGCCATGATCACCCCACTTAAACCCACGTAACCCCGTAACCCAACAATCCCCCCATTAACCTTACACTACGGGCAATTTAGCATGGCCAATCCACCTAACCCGCACATCTTTGGACTGTGGGAGGAAACCGGAGCACCCGGAGGAAACCCACGCACACACGGGGAGGACGTGCAGACTCCACACAGACAGTGACCCAGCCGGGAATCGAACCTGGGACCCTGGAGCTGTGAAGCATTGATGCTAACCACCATGCTACCGTGAGGCCCGTGAGTTGTCAGGCAAACAACCATTTTCCCCCATTGACAATATTGTTATGACCAGTAAACGCTAGTAGATTACATAGGGGTGACACGGTGGCGCAGTGGGTTAGCCCTGCTGCCTCACGGCACAGAGGACCCGGATTCGATCCCGGCCCTGGGTCACTGTCTGTGTGGAGTTTGCACATTCTCCCCGAGTCTGTGTGGGTTTCGCCCCTACAACCCAAAGAGATGTGCAGGTTAGGTGGATTGGCCAGGCTAAATTGCCCCTCAATTGGAAAAAAAATAATTGGGTACTCGAAAAAAATTTATGTTAAAAAAAATGGTGGGCAGCACGGTAGCACAGTGTTTAGCACTGTTGCTTCACAGTGGCAGGGTTCCAGGTTAGATTCCCGGCTTGGGGTCACTGTCTGTGCGGAGTCTACACGTTCTCCCCGTGTCTGCGTGGGTTTCCTCCGGGTGCTCCGGTTTCCTCCCACAAGTCCCGAAAGACGTGCTGTTAGGTGGATTGGCCATTCTGCATTCTCCCTCTGTGTACCCGAACAGGCGCTGGAGTGTGGCGACGAGGGGATTTTCACAGGAACTTCATTGCTGTGTTAATGTAAGCCTACTTGCGACAATAAAGATTCTTAAAAGAAATTCTTCCTGAAACCTCTCCACATACATTTTTACAACTTATCAAAATGTTCAACTGCGTTACCTACAATAGTTAAACTGCCTATTAAATTTATTGCCTTAATCATAATGCCCCTCTGAGACCAGATCTTTGGTTCTCCCTTCACAATACCTCCTCGTTTGCCTTGATTAGCCGGTTTTGCCGACGAGAATCTCTGTGGAACGTGTTTCTACGCTTCTATATAAATGCAAATTGTTGCCTGTTTTTTCACTCTCGCTCTTGGTGAATTCAATGATTTTTACATGACTCCTTCCTGGGAACAGTGCCATAAGCACTGGGTAACCCCTATGATTAAGGCAATAAATTTAATCGGAAGTTTAACTATTATAGGTAATGCAGTTGAACAGTCACTTTGTCTGTTTTTCTTTTTTTTTTAAATTTAAATGCCCCTTCCCCATGCCCGGGGGTGGGGGGCACCTGCCAGCTCTGCTCAGTGCCCCCCCCACCCACGGCATTATATAGGAGGCCCTCTCCATCCCTCAGTGAGTTGCTGGATCAGGTTCCAGAGGCCATGGGAGTGAGGTCAGTTTAGGGCTCCACGTTCCGTACCCCTGACCGTCATTGGGCTTTTAAAAAAAAAAAAGAATTTACAGGAAGTGGCCGTCGCTGGCTGGGTCAGCATTTATTGCCCATCTCTAACTACCCTCCATATTAGAGGGCATTTGAGTTAACCGCATCGCCGTGGGTCTGGAGTCACATGTAGGCCGGTTAAGGATGGCCGATTTCCTTCCCTGGTGAACCAGATGGGTTTTTACGACAATTGACACTCACCAGACTTCAAATTCATCTACCGGGGGCGGGATTTGAACCTGGGTCCCCAGATCTTGCCTTGAGTCTCTGGATTACTCATCCAGACAATACCACTATGCCACTGCCTCCCTACTGTGCGCAAGCTGCGATTGATGTGCAGTCCCGTGGCTGAAGAGCGTGTGTTTTAATCAGTTCGATAGAATCCCTACTGTGCACGAGGCCATTCAGCCCATCGTGTCTGCACCGACCCTCTAAAAGAGCACCCTAGCTTGACCCACTCCCCGCCCTTTCCCCGTAACCCCACCTAACCTGCACATGTTTGGACGCTGAGGGGCAATTTAGCATGGCCAATCCCCCAAACCTGCACATCTTTGGATTGTGGGAGGAAACCGGAGCGTCCGGAGGAAACCCACGCACACAGGGGGGAGAAAGTGCAGATTCTGCGCAGACAGTGACCCGAGGCTGGAATTGAACCCGAGTCCCTTGAGCTGTGAGGCAGCAGTGCTAACCCACCATCATACATTCCCTGGGGATGTGTTTCAGTGCTGTAAAAGCTAAGCTCTCTGTGTTTTTCCTCTACCATTAGGCTCAAGATGCTGAGATCTATTATAGAAACTGTGTTAAAGAGGCCAACGTCAGGCGTGAGGAACTGGAGGCAGTGAAAGTGAAGATTATCAAACAGCTTCGTAAACTCATCGACCGGGGCGATTGCATACTGAAAGAGGTGACGTTTTCAACTAACCTCGTCCCTTATCTTTAATTCTCGCTGTCTTTAGTGAGCACTTAACCTCAATCCCTCTACTCCCTCCGTAGCACTCATCCCTCCGCTGTTTCGCTCTCACTTTCATTCTCACTCTCATCATCAAACTCATGCCCTTTTTTCGGTCTCTCTCGATTTGTCTCAGATCTCCCTTTTCTCCCAAACTCCGTCCTCTCAGTGTTCCCTTTCCTCCCCCAACAAGGAACTCCCGCCCAAATGCTGACTGTTCCCCACCCCTTCTGCGAGAGGTTGCAATCTAACAGCCCCCCAGGAAAGGTCCATTTCTGTATTTTTTTCCCCCCCACCGGTAACTCTGTTTTCTGATTAACCGGAGGGGCCTCACCACAAAGCTGGTCTTGGTGGTTGGAAAGACGTTTGTGGTCACTTTCGGTACTGAACCCAAAGCAAAGCAATAAGTTCAGCTCAGAATGTGGAACCCAATCCAGCTGTTGCCCATTCTTTTACACTCGAGTGTTTGATGGGGACAGTGTAGAGGAAGCTTTACTCTCTATCTAACCCCGTGCTGTACCTGTCCTGGGAGTGTTTGATGGGGACAGTGTAGAGGGAGCTTTACTCTGTATCTAACCCCGTGCTGTACCTGTCCTGGGAGTGTTTGATGGGGACAGTGTAGAGGGAGCTTTACTCTGTATCTAACCCCGTGCTGTACCTGCCCTGGGAGTGTTTGATGGGGACAGTGTAGAGGGAGCTTTACTCTGTATCTAACCCCGTGCTGTACCTGTCCTGGGAGTGTTTGATGAGGACAGTGTAGAGGGAGCTTTACTCTGTCTCTAACTCCGTGCTGTACCTGTCCTGGGAGTGTTTGATGGGGACAGTGTAGAGGGAGCTTTACTCTGTATCTAACCCCATGCTGTACCTGTCCTGGGAGTGTTTGATGGGGACAGTGTAGAGGGAGCTTTATTCTGTATCTAACCCCGTGCTGTACCTGCCCTGGGAGTGTTTGATGGGGACAGTGTAGAGGGAGCTTTACTCTGTATCTAACCCCGTGCTGTACCTGCCCTGGGAGTGTTTGATGGGGACAGTGTAGAGGGAGCTTTACTCTGTATCTAACTACGTGCTGTATCTGCCCATGACATTCATTGCCTGAAATGGAAATTGTTCCATTCTGCACACCAACATCCCGTAGCTCACTGAGATGGTAATTCACAGGGACAAAATAGATGTGGAATTACTGTGAGCAGTCCTTGATGAGTAAAAGCTAACCTTTTCATATATGGATGTCACCAGGTCTCGGTTAACCTGTTCCAAATGCAGCAGGAGCAGGTCGAACAGGTGCCACTTGCTTTTCATTCACTGCATGAGAATATCAAACCTTACGAACCCGGCCAGCAATATTTAATGTTTATTCAACACCTGGACAAGAAGGTGCTGCCCGTGGAGACCTACGTATGTGAGGAGTTTCCCACCTCAAGCAGAAGGTGAGTGATACAGAGTGAAGTGTTGATTATAGTCCATTAGGATTCAATATAATGGGTATGAATATCGGGAATCAATATTTCTGGCTGACGAACTGTAACTAGTGGGGGTGACGCATGGTTCAGTCCTTGGACCAATCTATACAACTGATCTGCAAGCAGGGACACAGTGTAACTTAGCAAAATTGGCGGATGGTAGTAAAATAGGTGGGAAAACAGAAAGTGAAGAGAGACAGATTTTACAGATGGATATAGATAGGCTCGGAGATTGGGGCACAATTTGGCAGATGGAGTTAATGTGGATGAGTGTGAGGTTATCTATTTTGGCCCAAAAAATAGAAAGGCAAATTATTATCTAAACGCAAAGCAGATTCAAGATGCATCTGGGCAGAGGGATCTGGGTATCTGTTCATGAATCGCAGAAGGTCTGTATGCAGGTACAAAATGTAATAAGAAAGGCAAATGGAATGTTAACATTTATTGCAAAAGGACTGGAGTATAAAAGTAGAGAAGTGTTGTTGCAATTGTACAGGGTGTTGGTAAGACCACATCTGGAGTATTGTGTCCAGTTTTGGTCTCCTTATTTGAGGAAGGATATGGCGGCTTTGGAGGCAGTTCAGAGGAGGTTCACCAGATTGATTCCGGGGATGAAAGGGTTGATGTTTGAGGAGAGATTAAACAGTTTGGGCTTATACTCGCAGGAGTTTAGAAGGATGAAAGGGGAACTTACAGGGGTGTATAAAATACTAAAAGGGATTGATAAAGTAAACGTAGACTAAATCTTCCCCCTTGTGGGGGAATCTAGAATGAGAGGTCACAGATATAGGCTGAGAGACGGTAGATTTGGAACTGAGATGAGGAGGAACTACTTCTCGCAGAACGTGGTGAATTTGTGGAACTCGTTGCCCCCGTAGTGCGGTGGAATCTGAGTCATTAAATGGTTTCAAGAGGGAGATAGATATATTTCTGATAAAGGAAACAGGTTAAAGGGATATGGGGAACAGGCATTGAGGTGGCTTTGAGACCATGAAGAGATCAGTCGTGATCTGATTGAATGGCGGAGCAGGCTCGAAGGGCTGAATTAACATAGAACATTACAGCGCAGTACAGGCCCTTCGGCCCTCGATGTTGCGCCGACCTGTGAAACCACTCTAAAGCCCATCTACACTATTCCCTTATTGTCCATATGTTTATCCAATGACCATTTAAATGCCCTTAATGTTGGCGACTGCTGCTCCTAATTCCTATGTAATATCGTGGGAATGAATGGAAGGATTTGGTCCATTGGGATTCTGGAGTGGGATTGATTGCGAGGGTTTATCATACCGTTAAATGATGTGTCTTTTGTAACTTTCAGGTCCTCCTCCACTGGAAAGGGACAGAGTGTCGCCATGCTGATCCATCGGTCATCAGCATCTTCTGGTGACCTGGCCAGCATGGCGGACGAGGATGAAAGCAAACTCAGTGAGTTGATGAAGAGCAAAGCTGGAGAATCCTGTGTTACACATTCTGAAGGGGATGTGGGGGTAAAGAAGAAAGTTTGGCCGAGTAATCAATTAGAATGGATTAAACCCCTTTGCAGATACAATGGTTCTACTGTCGAGTTTGCAGCCTAATCTGGGAACCCTTGTGAACCGGTTGGTTTAAGGGGACAAGGGATACAAACAGTCCTTGTTCTGAGGTCTGTGTCTCTCCAGTTCCATGTTGCAAATCGTCGCTCATGTCAACCAGGCTGGGAGAGGTATTCTTCTGGCTCTCATTATCTGGACACACAGCCTGTTGGGCGTGAGCTCATTTACGGCAATTAGGGCTCAGACAGGCTTCTCGTTGCCCTTGGCACTCTTGTCGCTCCCTCTGTTGACTCTCTCACTTTTCTTTCGAGTCTCTGAAATGAAGGAAACCCTGCGCTTATATGGGAGGTCTTCGTGGCGCAGTGGCCCCAGGAAAGTGCGTTCGTAACGCGGTCAAACAGAATGAGTCTGTCAACGTGCAAATCCCTTCAAACATGCCAATGGTTGGCGGTAAGAGCGGGAGCGACTCCTGGTCATCCATGTTTGAGGAGGAGTGACCCCCCCCCCCCCCAACTAAGCCCCTGGGGACAGACTAGCGGCCTGTTCCGGGAATTACTGGCTAAGCCGGCCTTAGTGCGGGAACGGAATTGGAATTACATTTACCTACCGCCTTCTACAATCTCAGAATGACCCAGATGCTTTACAGTCAATTAAATAATGTATTCAAAGCGTGGACACTGGTCTAATGCATGGAACACGGAAGCCAATTTGTGCTCAGCAAAGGTCCCACAAATAGCAACGCTCAACTGCTGAACAGTGATGTTAGATGAGGGATTGATGTTGGCCAGAACTGCATTTCTTTGAAACAATGCCACGGATCATTTCTATCTACTTGAGAGGAAAGTCAGACTCCTGTATGACTATCTCGTTGTGGAAGATGGTGTTTCCAGCAGTCACTGAGGTGTAAGTCTTTGTGCCTGATTGTCTGGCAGTGGGTCTTTGAACCCACAACCCTCAAATTCAAGAAGGTGAGGGCGCTACCCACTGATTCACAGCTAACACACTCTGAAGGCCTGGCGCAATGTTGCTGTGAAACATCCTCACTGTTAACGTGGGAAAGTGTGACGACCCAATTTGTGCTCAGCAGAGTCGCGAAAGGCAGCGAATGAGATGAATGACCAGTTAGTCTGTTTTTGGCAGTATCGGGTGCGAGAAGGTTTTCAACGTAGAATTATAGAATCCCTACAGTGCAGAAGGAGGCCATTCAGCCCATCAGATCTGCACCGACCCTCTGAAAGAGCACCCTACCCAGATCCACTCGCCATCCCTATCCCCAGAACACCACCTAACCGTTGGACACTTTAACAAAAATAAATTTAGAGTACCCAATTCATTTTTTCCAATTAAGGGGCAATTTAGCGTGTCCAATCCACCTACCCTGCACATCTTTTGGGTTGTGGGGGGCGAAACCCACGAGCACACGGGGAGAATGTGCAAACTCCAAACGGACAGTGACCCAGAGCCGGGATTGAACCTCGGCGCCGTGAGGCAGCAGTGCTAACCACTGCGCCACCGTGCTGCCCACGCCTTTGGACACTTAAGGGGGAAATTGGCCACGGCCAACCCACCTAACCTCCACATGTTTGGACTGTGGGAGGAAATCGGAGCACCTGGAGGAAACCCACGCAGACACGGGGAGAAAGTGCAAACTCCACACAGAAAGTCGACCCAGGCCAGAATTGAACCCTGGCCCCTGTGAGGCAGCAGTGCTAACCACTGTGCCCCCCTCCCCCCCGTTGTCAATTTGTGATTTATTTCATGTACTTCATTTTTTTTGGAAGGGGGTACAACTTAATGGATCCCGCAGTGCTATTTAAAGCCCTTAAAGGGATCTGGGACTTAAGTTATGTAGACAGATCGGAGAAGAAAACACGGCTCTTCTCAGAGCTAGAGGAAATTCGATAGCGGTGTCCAAAAATTGAGGGATTTCGTCGGAATAGATGGGGAGAAACTGTTTCTACTGGCGGGAGAGTCAGCTCTCGGAGTGGTCGGGTTGAAGATAAGAAAAGATCAGTGTGGAGATCAGAAATGATCTTAAGCAGAGAATTGTTCTCTGAAATCTGATTCAATAGTAACGTTCAGTCGGGAATTGGATATATGCTTTAGAAGGAAAAGTAGCATGGACATGGGGAAAGAGTGAGGGAGTGAACCTAACTTGTTACCTCTGCCATAGAGCCAGCACAATCATAGAGGGCCGAATGGCCTCTTTCTGCACTGTACCATCCATTAAACCCTGCTGCTTTACCCCTTCATTCAGTATGACTGAGAAGGGTTATCGAGAACACTCAACCTGAAGTGGGTCAAGATGTCAAATGGGCGCCATGTGAATGCAAGTTATTGACGCAGGGAGGAACTTTATTTTATTTTTTTTTGTGCGTGTTTTATTGATCCTTGCCACGCCCTCAGCGCTGGGGAAACGGCGGCTGTTTATTGGAACACTTTCCTAGTTTATACCTCCCTTTTGTTGCTGTTACAGTGTTCCGTAACGCAGCCGGGACGAGACCTACCTCGAGTGATTCGGAAAGTATCGGAGCAAGCAGTGAATCACGCTCCTGCGATTCCCCGACGCCCAGTCCAGGTACGTGTGAGAGAAAGCTGTCCGCTCGTGAGCCCTGTGGGGTCTTGGGTTGCGGAGTTTTGTTTTCAATGACCTTCCCCGGTCGGTGGGCAGCTTCTGCCACTGGTTCGTGGGCTCTAGCACACCAGCTCCTTAATGGCAGGCTGCCTTACTGAAGCAATAGGCCTCAGGGTTTGTACCTGAATCTCAGTCAGGTTGGATGTAATACAATTGACCTATAACCCTCCACTTCCCCTGCATAAACCAACCTTTCCCTGCTCTGTGTGCAGAGATATGGAAGCGGTGGGTTATCCTTCCCTCTGTCACAGAGTCCAGTCTAAAGCGCAAGGAACAGAACTTAGCTTCAGGATTGGACAGTGGCGGAATCCATAGCTGAGTAAGAAAAAGTAAAAGGACTTGTGATTATAATTGCTTCTCACGGCCACTGGCCATCCCAAAGTGCTTTACAGCGAATGAAGTGCTTTTGAAGCACAGTCACTGCTGTAATGTAGGAAACGCGGCAACCAATTCATGCACAGCACGATCCCACAGACAGCAATGCAATAAAGACCTGTTTTAGTGACCCGACAGGGCAGACGTGGGACCTCGGTTTAACGCCTCATCCGAAAGACAACGCCCCCCCGGCAATGCTGCACCCCCTGCGTGTACCGCACTGGAACGTCAGCCTTGACTTTCACGTTCAAGCCCTAGAGTGGGACTTGGACCAGGAACCTTGTGACTCAGAGGCAGGAGCAGTACCAACTGAGCCAGGGAACCGTCAGTAGGAAAATCTGAATTGTTACTATCCCAGACTGGACCCCAACAGTGGCTAGGATACTGGAAGAAACCCCAATATTTAATTTAATTTGTAAGTCTGTAAGGAAAGGGTACTCCGCTCCAGCAGTGATTCTACGCACAAATAGGGATTCGGTATATTAAAACAAACTTTATTATGGAACACTGTATTACTAACTTTAACGTCATAAAGAAAATAGCTTACAATTATCAGTTAAATAATGCTTAATAATACAATGAAACACTAATTCCTAACTGCTATCTTTATCTCCACTCAAACAAAACACATCTCTGGTCAAAATCCATTTTGAATGAGTTAGCAGACCCAAGCATACTTGCTTTATAAAAAAATCATTTATGGGATGTGGGCGTCGCTGGTTAGGCCAACTTTTATTGCCCATCCCTAGTTGCCCTATAATTACCGGTGGTGAGTTGCCTGCTTGAACCGCTGCATTCCTTGAAGTGTAGGTACACCCACGGTGCGGCTAGGGATGAGGTTCCAGGATTTTGACCCAGCGACAGTGGAGGAACAGCCAATATATTTCCAAGTCAGGGTGGTGAGTGACTTGAAGGAGTACTGTAGGTGGCAGGGTTCCCAGGTATTAGCTGCTCTTGTCCTTCTAGATGGTAGTGGTCGTGGGTTTGGGAGATGATTGACCTCCAACCACCACAACCATCTCCCTTTGTACCAGATATGACTCCAACCAGTGAGAGTTTCCCCCCTGATTCCCACTGACTCCAGTTTAGTTAGGGCTCCTTGATGCCGCACTCGGTCAAATGCTGCCTTGATATCAAGGGCAGTCACTCTCACCTCACTTCTGGCATTCAAGTTTTTTGTTCATGTTTGAACCAAGGCTGTAATGAGGTCAGGAGCTCAATGATCCTGGCGGAACCCAAACTGAGTGTCCATGAGCAGGTTATTGCTGAGTTAGTGACAATTGATAGGACTGTGGATGACTCCATCCATCACTTTGCTGATGATGGCGAGTGGACTGATAGGGAGGCAATAGGCTGGGTTGGGTTTGTCCTGTTTCTCTTATACAGGACACAGCTTAATAGAAATGTCTTGGATACCCCGCTTGGTGAAATCAATATTCTTCAAAACCCAGCTTGCAGATTCTTGCCTGTCTCAAACTACTGTTTAACCTGCCGGCCTTTGAAATTGCTCCAATCCTGTTCACAGGCAAATATTTAACTGAACTGTTTTGAAAGAAACTCTGAGTCTTTTGACAGGCAGATATAAACTCACAGTATTGCGAGCAGCTACTTGTCTGTACACACCCCAATAAAAAACAAAATATTTGAACTGTAACCTCAACACCCGACTGTTTCAGTCCCTGGTTTCTCCCATTAACTACATCATCTAACTAAAACTAAACAGAATGTCTCGAATAATCTACTCTCCAGGGAACCCTCTTAATATAAACAAAATTCCATGAGCCCAAACTTCAGCAAACAAGGTCCCTGGCTGGAATGAATTATGATCTTACTTTTACAATGCTCTAATTGCACCTTTGTCTCCAAAACGTGTCTGCTGTCTTTCAAACCAGGTCTTTTTAAAACATGACCACAGCAGTCGCACACACACACACTAACCCAGACATTTAACCCTCACTGCACCAACTACATGTGATACAATGGGTGGGATTCTCCCTTCTGGGGACTAAGTCCCCACGCCGGCGGGAAAACCACCGCCAACCACTCCGGCGTCAACAGCCCCCGAAAGTGAGGAATTCCCCAAATTTCCGGTGGCTAGGCTGATACCGGAGTGGTTGGCGCCGCTCCAGCTGGCGCTGAAGGGCTGGCGCGAATTTGTGCATGCGTGGAACGGCCGGCGTGATCTCGCGCATGCGCGGCCCGGCCGGCGGATTTCCGAGCATGCACAGATCAGCTGCCGTATTTCCGCACATACGCGAGGGTTCTCTTCTCTGCGCCGGCCCCCGGGCAATATGGCGGAGCCCTACATGGGGCCCGGCGCGGAGGAAAGAAGGCTCCCATGGAAACAGTCTGCCTGCAAGATCGGTAGGCCCCAAACGCGGGCCAGGCCACCGTGGGGTCCCCCCCCCCGGGGTCAAATCCCCCCATGCCCTCTCCCCACCCCCCGCCCAGGACCGCCCCCGCACACTTACCTGCCAGGTCGGAGAATCCCGGCCAATCTATCTGAAATTCCTACATTCATCACAGATTGGAATGCAGGGAGCTCTCGGGCACCATGTCCAACTCTAGTTGAAAGGGAACCTGGGCGGTGTGCCTGCCGACTCAGATGATCCTGCGGCGTCTCAGATATGCAAATCACAGAACGATCAGTGACCCTGTGAGTACACGGATAACAGAGGCAACGCTGCAAAGGTTGTCCTGTTTTACAAATGACACGAAAGGTTGAACTGAAGACCCCTCTCTGCATTAAGACCCGGGGGTCCAGCAGATTGGAGGTCTCTGAGTAAAACGGGATGAAATGTCAAATTCAATCACCAGAAAGCATTGACTCCAGTCACGCTTTGAGAAGGTTTACGTGTCACGTTACTGGGCCCCATTTGACAGGTGCAGACATTCTCATCAGGCCAGGAGTTTGTCAGGTAGACATGGTTGAATCCCGGCTCTCGTGAGTCACAGTGCACCTCTGATGCACCGAGGGTCCTTTGGCAGGTCTTTGAATTTGGGTGGGGGTCAACAGGGCAGGGTTCAGCCCCTGCCTGGGGTGGGCGGGAGAGAGGCAGGGAAGGGAGGGTAAAGATATCAGGTAAAGAGGGGTGAGCATAAATGGGGTTTGTTTCACGCCCTGGATTGAGGCCTGAAGCCACCCCCACACCCCCCAGATCACAGTCTCCATCTACCCCTTTAATGGGTCATGTCCTCAGACACTGGGTGAGGCGGCGCCCAGTCCCTCTTGAATAGAAGAGGGGCACAACAAGGTGGTGACTTGCTTCGCTGGCATTCGGGCCACCAGCTTCTCTGGGAGCAGCGGAGTCAGATCTGTTTCAGTCACGTTTGCAAACTTAAAAAAACCGTGGATTTTATCTTGGCAGCTCATTTAGGTAGGAAATTACCCAAAGCTACAACGTTACTGATGTCTCCAGACGATCCTGATGAGAGGGACGGTCACCAGTTGCACGATAATGGTATGCAATGGGGTATCAAGTCTACTTTTGAAGGAATGCCTGGTTTGAAAGATGGCTTTGCTGCAGGCGGAATGGGTGTCACAAATGTTTACATTTGCAACAAAACACCTCAATGGAGGTGACTGAGTGGCATAGCTCGGGAACTTGGTGTTTGGAGAAAGCTGGTGAGAATTGTGTTCATAGAATCCCTACGGTGCAGAAGGAGGCCATTCGGGCCATCGACTTTGCACCAACCCTCCAAAACAGCACCCTACCGAGAGCCCACTCCCCCATCCAAACTCCATAACCCCGCGTAACCTGCACATCTTTGGACTGTGGGAGGAAACCAGGGTTGTGTGCTGGGCAAGACGGGGGGCACGGTAGCACAGTGGTTAGCACTGTTGCTTCACACACCAGGATCCCAGGTTCGATTCACCGCTGGGTCACTGTCTGTGCGGATTCTGCACGTTCTCCCCCGTGTCTGCGTGGGTTTCCTCCGGGTGGGTTCCCTGGGAGGGGTGTGGAGTTAGGGGGAATGGGAGGACAATGGGGGAGAGAAAGTGGATAGGGGAGAGGGATGATCTTAAGTTGAGGAGAGGAAGGGGTGCAAGAGAGGGGAAAAGAAAGATGGGTCAGGAGATGAAGAGAGAGGGGAAAAAGAAGAGAGAGATGGAGAGGAAGGAGGGGAGAAATGAAATGAAAAAAATGAAAATCGCTTATTGTCACGAGTAGGCTTCAATGAAGTTACTGTGAAAAGCCCCTAGTCGCCACATTCCGGCGCCTGTCCGGTGAGGCTGGTACGGGAATCGAACCGTGCTGCGGGCCTGCCTTGGTCTGCTTTAAATGCCAGCGATTTAGCCCAGTGAGCAAAGAGGGAGAGTGGGAACAGAGAGAGGCGGGGAATATAAACTTTGACTCTACTTGGCTAAAATTTCTTTTCCAGATCTGGCAGACTTGATCAATGGAGGTCATGGAACGCTAGGGTGCTTAAAGAATATCTCCCTCTCCAAAGCAGCCCAGACTCACCGATTCCGGAAACTCCGGACGCCAAACAAATGCCGAGAGTGCGATGGCCTCATCGTGGTGAATGGCACCGAGTGTGAGGAGGTAAGAGATCTGAGTCCGCAATACTGTTGGTACAGCAAAGCCGAGTGCAATCTGAGCCTTAGGCAGGGTGGCCCCTGACACGAGTCAAGGGCTTTCTCCATTTGAATGGGACTCCGGTATTCCATGCTAGTTCAGAGGGGAAGAAATGAGCAGTCGGGTCTGGTGCTTTCACTTCTGATTGACCATCTGGTGTGGGGCAGCATGGTACCACAGCGGCTAGCGCTGCTGCCTCACGGCGCCGAGGTCCCAGGTTTGATCTCGGCCCCAGGTCACTGTCCGTGTGGAGTTTAAGAAGGCAAATGGAATTTTGTCCTTCATTGCTAGAGGGATGGAGTTTAAGACTAGGGAGGTTATGCTGCAATTGTATAAGGTGTTAGTGAGGCCACACCTGGAGTAGTGTGCTCAGTTTTGGTCTCCTTACTTGAGAAAGGACGTACTGGCGCTGGAGGGTGTGCAGAGGAGATTCACTAGGTTAATCCCAGAGCTGAAGGGGTTGGATTACGAGGAGAGGTTGAGTAGACTGGGACTGTACTCGTTGGAATTTAGAAGTATGAGGGGGGATCTTATAGAAACATTTAAAATTATGAAGGGAATAGATAAGATAGATGTGGGCAGGTCGTTTCCACTGGCGGGTGAAAGCAGAACTAGGGGGCATAGCCTCAAAATAAGGGGAAGTAGATTTAGGACTGAGTTTAGGAGGAACTTCTTCACCCAAAGAGTTGTGAATCTATGGTTATTCCTTGCCCAGTGAAGCAGTTGAGGCTCCTTCATTAAATGTTTTTAAGGTAAAGATAGATAGTTTTTTGAAGAATAAAGGGATTAAGGGTTATGGTGTTCAGGCCGGAAAGTGGAGCTGAGTCCATGATCTCATTGAATGGCGGAGCAGGCTCGAGGGGCCAGACTGGCCTACTCCTGCTCCTAGTTCTTATGTTCTTATGTTTGTACATTCTCCCTGTGTCTGCATGGGTCTCACCCCCACAACCCAAAGATGTGCAGGGTAGGTGGATTGGCCACGCTAAATTGGCTCTTAATTGGGGAGAAAAAAAGAATTGGGCACTTTAAATTTTAAAAAAAGGATTGACCTTTTTTGCGCCCCCCCCCCCCCCCCCCCCCCCCCCCACCGAATGCTGGAATCTGCGTGAATGACAGTGTAGAAGGAGGCCATTCGGCCCATCGAGTCTGCACCGACTCTCTGAAAGGGAACTCCACCTAAGCCCAATTCCCCGCCATATCCCCGTAACCCCACCTAACCTGCACATCTTTGGGCTGTGGGAGGAAACCGGTGCACCCGGAGGAAACCCACGCAGACACGGGGAGAACGTGCAGACTCCGCACAGACAGTGACCCGAGCCGGAATCGAACCGGACGCCGTGAGGCAGCAGCACTAGCCACTGTGCCACCCTGCCGCCTCAGATTATCGAAACCTGCTGACGCACTCTTTGAACAGTTGGCTGCCTGGGTGAAGGCCTGTAACCCAGAGAGAACTGGGGCCTTCAGGGTAAAAACATTGAGAAAAGTAGGAAAGGAGACTGAAAGTTTGAAATCTTCCCCTGAGAGCTCTCTTCCCGGCTGTGGGTACGAGTCAGTAACGGAACTGATGTACCCGGGGCACGGACTCCAGCCCTGGTGAGGTTGGCAAGGATCCTATTGCCTCCAGGTTGTTTGGGGTATGGAACAGGATAGTGATGCGGTAAAAGGGTCAGCGGAGCACCTTTGGCACCAAGATACAGAATGTTCCCGGGGGGGAGGGGGGGGGGGGGGTGCAGGAGAAACTTTAGGGGCTTGTGTTGAAGTCATGCGGGCAAGCTGCTTGTTCCTCAGCGACATTGCGGTTTTGCCCATGCTGCGTATTTGAGGTGTTTTTCTTTGGGCTTACTCTGCTGTTTGCTCTTCACAGTGCTCCCTGGCATGTCACAGGAAGTGCCTCGAGTCGGTCGCCATCCTGTGTGGGCATCGGAAGCTGCAGAACAAGGTCTCTCTGTTCGGCGTTGACTTTGCGCAGGCTCCGAGGGAGACGCCAGATGAGGTGCCCTTCGTCATCAGAACATGCACGGCGGAGATAGAGAGCCGGGCACTGAATGTTCAGGTGAGAGGGCATCGTGCCAGGGTCACGGAGCTATAACCCAGGGACATGGAGGGGCAGGTAGACACCAAGATTCTTGGCAGAACCACGGATAGCTTGTCCATGTGACAGTCATCCTCTTCTAAGGTGTATACCCATCACTTGACTCTCTAAATGCAATAGGAGTGACGATGCCACTCTATCCTCCCCCAAAGAGCCCATTGCCAGAATCCCTCTCCTTGTTTGATTGAACAGAAAGTTCTTGCCAGATCCCACGCTCGGTGGTGATGAGCCTCACCTTGGCTGTCTGTTTAGTTTGCTTTTTCAATCATTTGGAATTGGATGTCAGAGTTGTGGTTCAATCTTTGTTCTTCTGCTGTTTCAGGGGTTGTACAGGGTGAATGGTGCGAAGCTACGCATCTCCAAGCTACGTCAGTCCTTCGAAAACGGGAGGGACCTCATTGACATGTCCGAGAATTCCCCTCACGACATCACAAACGTCTTAACCCTGTACCTTCGAGAGGTGAGCCGAAGAACTGTCATCCTCAAAGCGGTCTTTCTGTAGAAATGTTGACTTTGAATTTCTTTCCAGCTTCTTCGTCAATGAGATCAACTGATCCCTGTGCACTGGCTAGGTACACAGTGCCAGCTCCTTGCACTGGCACTGGCTAGGTTCACAGTGCCAGCTCCTTGCACTGGCTAGGTACACAGTGCCAGCTCCTTGCACTGGCACTGGCTAGGTTCACAGTGCCAGCTCCTTGCACTGGCTAAGTACACAGTGCCAGCTCCTTGCACTGGATGGAGTCTCTGTGCACTGGAGAGCTTCACAGTGCCAACACTGTGCACTGGCTAGGTTCACAGTGACAGCTGTATGCACCGGATAGGGTCACAGTGCCAGATCTGTGCACTGAATGAGGCCGCAGTGCCAGTTCTGTGCACTGGATAGGGTCACAGTGCCAGCTCTCTGCACTGGATAGGGTCACAGTGCCAGCTCTGTGCACTGGATAGGGTCACAGTGCCAGCTCTGTGCACTGGATAGGGTCACAGCGCCAGCTCTATGCACTGGATAGGGTCACAGCGCCAGCTCTGTGCACTGGATAGGCTCACAGTGCCAGCTCTGTGCACTGGATAGGGTCACAGTGCCAGCTCTGTGCACTGGATAGGGTCACAGTGCCAGCTCTGTGCACTGGATAGGGTCACAGTGCCAGCTCTCTGCACTGGATAGGGTCACAGTGCCAGCTCTGTGCACTGGATAGGGTCACAGTGCCAGCTCTGTGCACTGGATAGGGTCACAGCGCCAGCTCTGTGCACTGGATAGGGTCACAGCGCCAGCTCTGTGCACTGGATAGGCTCACAATGCCAGCTCTGTGCACTGGATAGGGTCACAGTGCCAGCTCTGTGCACTGGATAGAGTCACAGTGCCAGCTCTGTGCACTGGATAGAGTCACAGTGCCAGCTCTGTGCACTGGATAGGGTCACAGTGCCAGCTCTGTGCACTGGATAGGGTCACAGCGCCAGCTCTGTGCACTGGATAGGGTCACAGTGCCAGCTCTGTGCACTGGATAGAGTCACAGTGCCAGCTCTGTGCACTGGATAGGGTCACAGTGCCAGCTCTGTGCACTGGATAGGGTCACAGCGCCAGCTCTGTGCACTGGATAGGGTCACAGCGCCAGCTCTGTGCACTGGATAGGCTCACAATGCCAGCTCTGTGCACTGGATAGGGTCACAGTGCCAGCTCTGTGCACTGGATAGAGTCACAGTGCCAGCTCTGTGCACTGGATAGAGTCACAGTGCCAGCTCTGTGCACTGGATAGGGTCACAGCGCCAGCTCTGTGCACTGGATAGGGTCACAGTGCCAGCTCTGTGCACTGGATAGGGTCACAGCGCCAGCTCTGTGCACTGGATAGGCTCACAGTGCCAGCTCTGTGCTCTGGATAGAGTCACAGTGCCAGCTCTGTGCACTGGATAGAGTCACAGTGCCAGCTCTGTGCACTGGATAGAGTCACAGTGCCAGCTCTGTGCACTGGATAGGCTCACAGTGCCAGCTCTGTGCACTGGATAGAGTCACAGTGCCAGCTCTGTGCACTGGATAGAGTCACAGTGCCAGCTCTGTGCACTGGATAGAGTCACAGTGCCAGCTCTGTGCACTGGATAGGGTCACAGTGCCAGCTCTGTGCACTGGATAGACTCACAATACCAGCTCGGTGCACTGGATAGAGTCACAGTGCCAGCTCTGTGCACTGGATAGAGTCACAGTGCCAGCTCTGTGCACTGGATTGGTTCACCCATGCTAACACAGGCCAGAACCAAACTGGCAATGAATGAGAAAAGGGTAAACATTAGTGTTGGTGACGTTAGCACAGGGCTAAATCGCTGGCTTTTAAAGCAGACCAAGGCAGGCCAGCAGCACGGTTCAATTCCCGTAACAGCCTCCCCGAACAGGTGCCGGAATGTGGCGACTAGGGGCTTTTCACAGTAACTTCATTTGAAGCCTACTTGTGACAATAAAGCGATTTTCATTTCATTTCTGTAATTCAAAAAATAGATGGCGATGTTAGAGCTCCCTCTATGGTTAAAACTCGCCTTCATATGAGAAAGGCCCATGGTTCAATGGCTGCAATGCACTAAAGGGGGTTGACTTCGTATTGGACAAGTGCCTTTTGCTTTGAGGAAATTGAGGTGGGGGGGGGGGCATATATCGGTGGAACGAGTCACTTTTATAAAAACATCTACCAGAAGGACAGTGCCGTAATGGCCCTCCCACTCGTCCAGAGAATTACTGGGTGACACGGATAATCTAGGTCCACACGTTAACTCGGTGATTTAGCCACAGATCCCGGACAGAGAGGGATAGAAAGCCAACACAGTGGAAAATTTAAAAATTGCGGCGCTGTGTCCAGTTCTGAGCACCGCACTTTCAGGAAGGATGTGGGAACATTGGAGAGGGTGCAGAAATGATCGGCAAGGAAGGTTCCGGAGACGAGGAAGAGGAACTTCAGTTACCGTGGGTAGAGAAGCTGGGGGCTGTTCTCCTTTTCAGGCAACTTTTGGTAAAAGCATTCAAACATGATTAGGGGATCCGGGACAAAGCAGAGGAACTGTTCCTAGTGGCAAGAACCGGTGGATCGGCAAAAGAAGCAATGGTGATGTGAGGAAAAAGGTTTTTATTCCATAAATGGCCCTCCCACTCGTCCAGAGAATTACTGGGTGACACAGATAATCTAGGTCCACACGTTAACTCGGTGATTTAGCCACAATGCTGGACCGTCCCGGACAGGGAGGGATAGAAAGCCAACACAGTGGAAAATTGAAAAATGGTTAGGATCTAGATTGTGGCAGATTCAACCTTCAAAATAGTTGGATAATTATTTGAAATGGGAAGAAAAGCATTTGCAGGGTTGTGAGGGGAGGATGGCTGGGGAGTGTGAATTAGGTTTATTGTTTATGCAGCCAGCCAGCAAGGAGGTAATGGGCCGAATGGCCTCCTTGTGCGTTGTGACCACTCTATGATTGTAAGTTTGCCTATATTCTTTATTTCCAGCTCCCCGAGCCGATTATCCTCTTCAGCCTCTTCAATGACTTTATGAACTTTGCCAAAGAGTTGCAACAGGCCTGTGATGAGATGAAGGACAGCCAGGCCAGAGGAATACCTGTGGCTCCCAATAAAGTGGCCCAGCTCATCCAGCAGGCCAAGGCCTTGCTGCAGAATCTACCAGCTTCCAACTACAACGCCCTGGAACACATCATTGGGCATCTCCACAGGTAGGCCCAGAACCACCACATGCCTCCAAATCGAAGGGACAATAAAAAGATCCAGTAATGTTCGTGTCCAGAGTGACAGCAAGGCATTTCTGCCATGGCACCTGGTTCAGTGGGAGGCCAGCACCCACAGCACTTGGTTGTTGAACACCCTGCTAACTGGCACCTTCAGGACATTCATTTTGGACCCTGAACAGTCCGTCTCACTACTACCTAAATCTGCCCGGAGTCACGGTCAGGTTGGGTGTCCGCTTCCGAAACTTGAATGCTCATCGAAAGGAGCCTGCAAAGCTTCCCATCTCTTAGACCCAAGCCAGCCGGTCTCAGCTGGGTTCTGGGAAGGGTCTTTGCGGGAAATCTGAGGATAGGATTTCCAGGCTTTTTTTTTTGAAGACTGTCAAGGTTGAATAGCTGCCAACATTCACCACGCTCACCCATGAAGAATAGCCACTTGAGTAAGATACCAGAGTGCAGTTGGCAGCTGGCGCGTGCTCCCTGGGTGAGGCTTTAGAGAGGGGGCAGAAGAGGTTTACCAGGATGTTGCCTGGCATGGAGGGCATTAGCTATGAGGAGAGGTCGGATAAACTCGGGTTTGTTCTCACTGGGATGACAGAGGTTGAGGGGCGACTTGAAAGAGGTCTACAAAATTATGAGGGACGTGGACAGAGTGGATCGTCAGAAGCTTTTTCCCAGGGTGGAAGCGTCAATTACTGGGGGGTCATAGGTTTAAGTTGTGAGGGGTAAATTTAGAGGAGATGTACGAGGGAAGTTTTTTTTACACAGAGGGTGGTGGGTGCTTGGAACTCGCTGCCGGAGGAGGTGGTGGAAGCAGGGACGATAATGACGTTTAAGGGGCGTCTTGACAAATACATGAATAGGATGGGAATAGAGGGATATGGACCCCGGAAGAGTAGATGGTTTTAGGTTAGAATTTCATAAGAATTTTTTTTTCATAGAATTTACAGTGCAGAAGGAGGCCATTCTGCCCATCGAGTCTGCACTGGCTCCTGGAAAGAGCACCCTACCCAAGGTCAACAACTCCACCCTATCCCCATAACCCCACCCAACACTAAGGGCCATTTTGGTCACCAAGGGTAATTTATCAAGGCCAATCCACCTAACCTGCACATCTTTGGACTGTGGGAGGAAACCGGAGCACCCGGAGGAAACCCACGCACACACGGGGAGGATGTGCAAACTCCGCACAGACAGTGACCCAAGCTGGAATCGAACCTGGGACCCTGGAGCTGTGAAGCGATTGTGCTATCCACAATGCTACCGTGCTGCCCTTAGACGGGCAGCATGGTCGGCGCAGGCTTGGAGGGCCGAAGGGCCTGTTCCTGTGCTGTGCTTTTCTTTGTTCCTTGGGTGATCATCCGGGGGGAAAAGGGTAGGCAAGAGTATTTTGGCAAGCTCTTGTCTCAGTTGCTTCTCTCTTCCTCTTGCAGGGTGGCTGAACAGTCCGAAGAAAACAAGATGTGTTCGAACAATCTGGGAATCATCTTTGGCCCCACGTTGATTAGACCGCCACCTGTGGAGGATACGGCCTCAATGATTTCTCTGGTTAACTCTGTTGTCGACTTCCTCATCGTGCAGCACAGTCAGATCTTCGAGACTGGACAAGGGCGCAGAGCCTGGCCACTGGAAACGACGATAAACCGCGGGAGGGAGTCTCCGGGCATGGCCAAAGGCCGGAGCAATTCCTCCGAGGTAATGACCTGCTGAATTATCCCAAAGATTGTGGTGAGGGCAAAGCGTCAAGTCGATTGAGGTAAACACATGGTGCTGAGGCGGTGTTCCGAGGGTCTGATCTGGTCCGGACATAGGCCGGATCCACTGGCCTCACTGCCCCCCAAACCCCATCTGCTCCTAATGGAAGCTATTCAACCACTGCCTCACTCGAGTGGCACATTCGAGAGGGAGCAGGCGCTCCCATTAAAGCGCAAGGCGAGGAGGATCATAGCCACAGAGGTACTGAGGGGGAAGGGAGAGAGAATATAGGTCAAAGGGAGGGGAAATAGTTGGGAGCATAATCAGAGGGGGGGGGGGGGCGTGGATGGGATTTAAATGGCGGGAGGGAAGCGGCAGAGGTGATAAATCTGGGCAGGAGTGACAGCAGAGCTTCGCACGAGGTGGAGGGAATGCTGAAATGGAACATGGGTGGAATAACTAGGGGACAGGGAAAGAGGATTATCTTCACCTGAATGGGGAGGGAAGGGGAGTTTCAGTATCTATAACTGGGGGGGGGGTTTAACCATGGCTGTGTAAATCTGAGGAGTTGAATGGACCAAAGACTGGGCCTGGAAGGAGGAAAGGCCTCAGTAAATTTGAGTGTCTGCGGGATTGGAGAGTGACCACTGTTAAAGACCCAGATGTCGCTATGTTTTACCTTTTTTCGAAGCCAATTAATTCATTTCTCTTTTTTTGAAAACAAAGCTTCAAGTTAACTAAAGTCCGTAACATCTTCTGTAAAAAATCAGCATTTTCCTGAACTTGCCCTCTCCCCAATTGCGCAATGGATACAATAATTCCCCCACTGTGGGTCTTTCAGCTGTAGGGTTTAATACAGCATAAGAATTCTGGGTAGACAAGGTTCGAAGTTCACATAGCTCTTTTCACAGGGAAGGGAGGCTACTGTAGGTGGCCATGGGGCACATTTCAGCCAAGCCTGTACCATGCCCCGAGGATGTCCGCACATGCACTTCCAGCAGGAGGCGCTGACCAAGTATGGGACCTCCAGTTGACTTGCTTTTGCCACCCCAGCTGAGATCCGTTAACTCGGCACAGACTAGGGATGAACACTAGAGCCTTCCCTGCTGCTTCAGTGACAAGTAGGCGATGCAAGGGGAGTTTGGGTTGGTACATCCTCCTGGTTTGCGCCTTGTGCTCACTGTCCCGTCTCTCCCGCTGTAGAGTCTGGTTTTGAAACGACACTCGAGTGAAGGATATGTTTCAGACAAATCGTCATCAAACGAAGCACTTGATGACGCACGGGACCAACGGAGAGCAAGCTCGGGTAGCAGCGACATGACAGGTGAGTAATGGGGGGGGGAGGTAGTATATCTATGTGCGTGCGTGTGCGTTGTGGTGAACATATTGTACTAACCAGTCACCACTGTATTACACTGTATCACGCTGTTGCCCATGTGGGCTCCACCTATAGACCATTGTACGATATTACACAGAATGTATCATGTGGGCTCCGCCCCTTGAGGGGAGGTATAAAGAGCAGCACCCTGTAGGCGGCTCTCAGTAGCAGAGCAGTCGCAGGCAGGCACTGTTCTAGTCGATTAAAGCCACAGTTTACATCTACTCTCTGTTTCGTGTGAATTGATGGTCGCATCATGTGTGTCAACAAACAACATGATAACAAGTAGTGAGACTTGGAATTATAATCTGGGTAAATTCAGCTATCAGCCGGGCTATTGGTACCTGCCCCATATTTCCTCTCTATGCTGCAGGGTTGGTGTTCCAATCATGCTTGGGTCCATCACCAAGATGCTAAAGGCATCATTCAGACCATCCAGGATAACTTGAGACCTCAGGGTCCCTATCCTTCTGCCCAAACCCAGCTAAGAGTCCCCTGCTCAGGGTTAAGAGCCATGGCCAGCGTTGGAACCAGTGAATTCTCAGTGGTGATGACGGTAGGACTGGAACGTCAAGGGAAAATGGCTACTTAACAGGCGAAGGATCCTTCAGGAAGAGGACTTTGTGCACACACACACACACACACACACATGAGGAAGGAAACCGGCAGACCGCCTTGTGTATTCTTTTGCCCCAATCGTTTGATCATTGCTCACTGAAGTTGAAAATGGGCGGCTCTTCCGAGCGACTGAAGGGGAAAGCTATGGGTGGAGAGGACCTGCCCTTAGGCCGATCACTACGACATTCAGAGCCTCATTTCACTTGACAGAACAACAAGATTGATCCAAGCGTTAGAGGGAATCCCGGAGAAATGTGGGCTTTTTTAGCCTTGGAAGGAAGTGACTGTGACCACACCCTCACTCACCCCTTCAGCTTGTCTGACCTACCAGCCCATGGGATCAGTTTTAGAGTCATGGAGCCATAGATAGAAAATTGGATCCAAAATTGGCTTAGTGGCAGGAGGCAGAGGGTAATTGAAGGTTGTTTTAAGGGCAGCACAGTAGCACGACTGAAGTCCATGTAGACTACATCAACTACACTACCCTCCTCTCCACACCTAGTCACCTCCTCGATAAATGTAATCAAAATTGTTAGACATGATCTCCCACTGACAAAGCCATGCTGACTATCCTTCATTAAGCCTTGCCTCTCCAAGTGGAGAATTATTGTTTCCCAGAATTTTTTCCAATAATTTCCCATCACTGATGTTGGCCTGATTTTTCCCTACTTCCCTTCTGAATGACGGCACCACATTAGCTGTCCTCCAGCCCTGTGGTTGGAGAGAATTTGAAAATTTGCATCAGGGCCCCTGCAACTTCCTCCCTTGCCTCCCACAGCAGCCTGGGATACATCTCATCTGGGCCTGGGGATTTATCCACTTTTAAGCTGGCTAAAACCACTAACACCCCCTCCTTCTCAATGCTAATCTTTTATACCACAATCCACCTTCCTGCTTTCTACACCTACACCGTCCTCCATCGTGAGCACAGATGCAAAATATTCATTTAATATCTCACCGACATCTTCCGGCTCCACACCCAGGCTGCCATTTTGGTCCCTGATGGACCCTACTGGTTACCGTCTCCCCCTTAATATACTTAGAAAAACACCTGGGATGTACCTTTATTTTACCCACCAGTGTTTTTTCATGGCCCCTCTTTGCTCTCTCAATTTATTTTTTAAGTTCCTTCCTGCACTTTTATTAACTAAATTATCCATTTAATTTTTTTCCCCCAATTAAGGGGCAGTTTAGCGTAGCCAATCCACCTAACTTGCACATCTTTGGGATGTGGGGGGTGAGACCCACGCAGACACGGGGAGAATGTGCGAACTCCTCACGGACAGTGGCCTGGGGCCAGGATTGAACCCAGGTCCTTGGTGCCGTAAGGCAGCAGGGCTAACCACTGAGCCAATGTGCCACCCTCCCTCTGAATTTCCTATGCTCCTCTAGGGAATCCACTGTTTTGAGCTCCTGTAGCTGTTGTTAACCTCCATTTTTATTCTTCTCCAATCCTGTGTATCTCTTGACATCCAGGGTTCTCTGGACTTGTCAGTCCCACCCTTTACCTTTATGGGAACATGTTGGCCCTATACTCTCTCTATTTCCTTTTTGAATGACTCTGATATGGATCTTCCTACAAGTAGCTGCTCCCAGTCCCTATTGGCCAGATCCTGTCTTGTCCTATCAAAATTGGCCTTCCCCAATTCTAAAACCTTGGGCAAGATCTAATGGAAAGGTTTCTAAGTCTCATTTAGTGGTGGGATTTTCATGGAGTTTCCCGCCGGCTCTGTTGGTAAGTTCCCCACCGCTATTCAATGACATTTCTGGGCCCTGGGGAGTTTCTTACCAGTTCAGCCCACATTTAGAATTGTTTTCAGTACCGGGGAGCTGAATTCAAAAAGATTGGGCTGCCATTTTGAAAAGGTATCCCAATCTGTAAGTGCGCTTGTGGGTCCCCGACATCCATGGGCAATGTCAACCCCACACATATGGGCATTTCCCCACCTCTACCCGCCCCCCCCACACAGAGTGAGGACATCCCGCTATGGGGTTTCTAGGGGCCCCGCCTATCCAGGCCCCCCCCCCGCCCCCTTCCAGAACCCCAACCCGTCAACCCCCAACCTCCCAGAGGCCACTTCTTACCTCCCTGCACTTTCCATTCATTGGCATGGCTCCCCATGGGTCCTGATCTTTGACAATGCCACCCTGGCAGTGCTTCTGCCAGCTTGGCAGTGCCACCTGGCAGTGCCAAGTTGCCCACATTCCAGGGTGAGGGCCAGGGGGCTACCCTATCCTATCCATCACCACCTAGGGCCTCCGATGGGCTGGGAGACCCCACCAGGTGTCGTTATGCCTGGTCCATGTTTGTGTGGACCAGTACTGAACGGCGCCCAGCTGGGGAGGCAGGTAGACCCAGGTGAGTAGGATTAACTGAGCGTGGCTTGGGCAGCACGGTAGCATGGTGGTTAGCATAAATGCTTCACAGCTTCAGGGTCCCAGGTTCAGTTCCCGGCTGGGTCACTGTCTGTGTGGAGTCTGCACGTCCTCCCCGTGTGTGCGTGGGTTTTCTCCGGGTGCTCCGGTTTCCTCCCACAGTCCAAAGATGTGCGGGTTAGGTGGATTGGCCACGCTAAATTGCCCTTAGTGTCCTAAAAAATAAGGTTAATTGGGGGGGGTTACTGGTATAGGGTGGATACGTTGGCTTCAGTAAGGTGATCATTGCTCGGCACAACATCGAGGGCCGAAGGGCCTGTTCTGTGCCGTACTGTTCTATGTAATTGTGGGCAAGACCCTGATTTTGTGATGTGTAGTGGCTGCCGGGAAGCTTGCACGAAGCTTTAGCCGGCATCTCCCGACTACATTGCGCTCTCGTTTGAACGCAACGCGGCCAGTAGATCTTATCCCATATTTTTAGTCCATCTTTGTCCTTTTCCATAACTAACTTATATCACACCAAGTTATGGTCACTATCATTGTAATGCTCCCCCACTGACACTTCTACCACCTTCTTGGCTTCAATCCTCTAAATTAGATCTTCTCCCTTGTAGGACCTTCTAGGTGCTGGCTGAAAAGCTCTCCTGGATGCACTTTAAGAATTCCGCCCCCTCTAAGCCTTTTACACTTTGCCTATCAGAGTTAATATTGGGGAAGTTGAAATCCATGAATATTAATACCGTGTTATTTTTATACTTCTCTGAGATTAGTATATATATCTGCTCTTCTCTCTCTTCCTGGCTATTTGAGGCCTATAGCCCCCTCCCAGCAACGTGATTACCCCTTTTGTTTTTAAGTTTCATCAATATGGTCTCAAATGAGGAGCCTGGTAAGATATCATCCCCCTTCACTGCAGTAATTGACTCCTTGATCAATATTGCAACACCAGCTCCTCTTTTGCACCCCGCCCTGTCTCACCTTGTGGTGGTCAAGCTGCCAAGACCATTGGGACACACCGTCTCGGAGTCACCGGTCGGTGATGCGTGTGTCCGACTATACCCCAGAATATTGAGCTGCCAGTCCTACCCCTCCCTCAACTTGTGTTAATCAACACCCTCAACTCATCAGCCTTACCTGCAAGATTTCTTGCATTCAAATAAATGCCATCCTCTCTTGCCTTATTCCCTGGTGCATTACCATGTCTCGTTTTGCTTTGTCTTCGGAGTGACTTGGCTTTACTTCTATATTTGGCTGTGCATCACCCCCCACTTTACCTCCACAATGTGACCCATCCCCTTGCCAAATTAGTTTACCACCCCCCCCCCCCCCCCCCCCCCACTAACAGGACAAGCAAAACCTCCCTGCAAGGATACTGCCCCTATTTGGGTTCCGATGCAACCTGTCCGACTTGTACAGGTCCCACCTTCCCAGAAACAGATCCGGTGTTCCAGGAAACTGAAGCCCTCTCTCCTGCTCCGTGTCCTCAGCCATGCCATCATCTCCCCATACTCACTAGCACATGGCACCGGTAGTAATCCAGAGATTTGGGTTTCTGGGGCTCCAGCGTCCATGAAAACTCGTCACTAATGTATTTTTTATGATGTGTTTCTCCAGCCCCCGGTCTGGTGGAGGTGGCGAGAGTTTCAGAGGATTCGCACTCTCTGAACGGGCAAGATTCGGAGAGTGACAACAGCGCTGAGCCCCATCCACGAAGCACCTTCAGCCGGCAGCCCGGCAAATACCAGCGGTACGGGCAGGCGAAAACCCGGCCCATCATCCCCAAGCCCTCGGCTCTTCCCATCATCACGGCGAACCTTCCTGCGGCGGCGGAGTTGGAGAGTCCCGGGCTGCCCGATGGCGGAGCAGCGGCGGCCGCGGAGGCGGAGTGGAGAGTGGCCAACTCCGGCCGCAGCTCGTCGCCGGACAGCGGCACTCTGCGGCGCTCGGGCGGCAAGCACAAGAGGTTTGAGATGACCGTCGGGACGGCCAGGCTGGTGTCGAAGCTGCAAGACAGGAGGCGGGTGGAGAGTGGCGAGGCCCTGGCGCCTCAGAGCGGGGGCACCGCCCCGGCCTGTGCTGAAGGGGAGAAAGCCAGGAATGTCACCCCGGAGCAGCCGGGGGACCCAGAGACAGACGGGGAGCAGCAGGTGGCGCCAGCAGCAGGCGGCGGAGGGGGGATGGACCGGCCGGGGCATCTGGAAACGGAGCGGGAGCAGCAGGCAGCAACCGCTGAACTGAACACAAACCAGTCAAACAACGTGTGGAGCGAGCACGTGCTGCAGCAGCACGGGGAACAGCGGAACGTGGAAAGCATGCTGCACATTCTGCGTCAACGGCAGAGCCTTAAGGCAAGAGAGGCTCACTTTGTGTGAGGGGGCGGGGTGGGGGCGAAGTATAAACACCAGTCACTCGCCCTGCTCTCATCCTGGCAACCTTAAACCGCAAGAGATATTGGGATGGCGAGAGAAAGGAACATGGGGGAAGGCCGCCTGGCACTCAATAAAAACATCTTTCATTCATATTGCGCCTTTTAATGTAGGGAAATGCTCCAAGGCCGGGGTGACTAAAATACTTCATATGTATTCTGAACAGACTTCCATTCTGAAGGACTCCCTGGCGCAGTGTTTTCAATCTTTTACCTCAAGCTTGTTTTTATATATGTTATACATATTGCATTATTATGAATTACAAAATAGAGTTAAGGTCTTTTGTTAACATCCAGTTGAGTCTTGGTAATTATTAGCGGGAGCCTCACTCACCAGGGCCTGTTTTAGTTGCTCACATG
Organism: Scyliorhinus canicula; assembly: GCF_902713615.1. Taxonomy (NCBI): domain Eukaryota; kingdom Metazoa; phylum Chordata; class Chondrichthyes; order Carcharhiniformes; family Scyliorhinidae; genus Scyliorhinus; species Scyliorhinus canicula. Next base: position 20,112,528 of record NC_052170.1, on the reverse strand, counting down.
AAGGATAAACATCAACGCGATTGTAGGGCTCAACGCTCTGTTTTACCTCTCGGACTTGCGGTAGTGTTACTGAAGGCGACAGTGAGATCAGCGTCCACCCTGACAGTTTCAAGAATTTGAATTAAACTTTCAAAATCTGGAATATTCTCCACTTTGGGTTACGGGGATCGGGTGGGTTACGGGGATAAGGTGGAAGTGAGGGCTTAAGTGGGTCGGTGCAGACTCGATGGGCCGAATGGCCTCCTTCTGCACTGTATGTTCTATGCTCTATACTTGCCTGCTTGAGTGCAGCTCCAACCACACTCAAAGAACCCGACAGCATCCAGGACAAAGTAGCCCTCTTGACTGGCGCCCCATCCACAAACATTCATTCCCTCCACCACCGACAGAGTGGCAGCTGTGTGTACCATCTACAAGATGCACTGCACCGGAAGCTCCTTCGGCAGCACCTGCCAAACCCAGGACCACTAACATCTAGAAGGACAAGAGCAGCAGATACCTGGGAACCCCACCACCTGGGGGTTCCCCTCCAAGTCACTCACCACCCTGACTTGGAAATATATCGGCCGTTCCTTCACTATCACTGGGTCAAAATAATGGAGCTCCCTCCCTAATAGCACTACGGGTGTACCTACACCTCATGGACTGCAGCGGGTTCAAGAAGGCGGCTCACCACCACCTTCTGAAGGGCAATTAGTGCTGGGCAATAAATGTTGGCCTAACCAGCGACGCCCACATCTCGTATTAAAAATGTTAAAAATATGTGGCGTCAGTAATGGTGACCACAAAGCCATTGTTTGGACAGGTAGAAAATCCCGGATTGGAGCATTTAGGAAAGGAAACGTTCCATTCTTATCCGGTCTGGCCTATCCATGAATCCAGTCCAGTTTCCCACCATTGTGGCTGGCACTTACTGACCTCTTGAAATGACTATCTCAAAGGTCAGTAAGTGCCAGTCAGTGGCTTTGTGGTCACCATTACCTTCGCACGGGTAACGAGATTTGGGCAACACATTTTGCCAGCAACACTGACATCCCGAAAGTTAATAATTTTAAATATATATATATATATTTCGCTGAACCATTGGCTATTTATATCAAAAATATGCAATCAAAACAACCCCAACAACCAATATCAAAAATGAGAAACAACAGCAGTAACAGAAATACACTCCAAACAAACCATCCCGCACCCCTCCCCATCACAGCTAACATTGACCAATTCCTCAAACACCGCTCACACCTATCCTCAACCCCCTCAAAAAATCAACTTATTTTGGCCTTGGTGAGGTGCAGCACCTTGAGTTGAATCAAACTCAACCTCACGCAAGATGATGTAGCATTTACCCTGTGGAGGGACTGACTCCACATTTCCCCTCTCCAATATGGGTCCTCCACCTGGCATTCACCTCTTTTATTGGGGCCTGCTTCTGCACAAGAACCGTCATATATTCCGCATGTGCTGCCCTCCTCCGACACTGCGCAGGAAAAGAAGCCTCTTCAATAAAGTAGACTGTGTCGCCACTGGGAATGTCCTACAAACAAAATCCCCGACCTGAAAGTACCAAAACGTTATCTTCCCCGACCAATCCTGCTTTCTCCTTCAGCTCCTCACAGTTGACGAATCGCCCCTCCAGAAACAAATCCCTTCCCCTCTCCAACCCCTTCCCTTATCACCCCCAAAAATGAGGCATTTAATCCCTCCGGCTCAATCAGATGATTCCTGCAGATAGGGCCACCTTTTGACACTGCCCTCAGGTTAAAGTGCTGATGGAGTTGCCGTCATATCTTCAAAGTGGAGACAACCCCGACTGGGTTTGATGAATATTTCGCCGGTGCGAACAGCAGACACACCGTTGCCAGCACCTCCAAGCTGGACCCTCTGCACCCCCCCCACATGCTCCATCCGCACCCACGTAGCCTCCTCCTCACCACGCACAACAACTTCTCCACATTGGCCACCAGCCTCCCTGAACAGGCGCCGGAATGTGATGACTAAGGGCTTTTCACAGTAACTTCATTGAATCCTACTTGTGACAATAAGCGAGTTTTATTTTATTTACTGTACCTTTTTAAAACTACAAATTCGGCAGCACCAACCCCCTCCCCCTCCCAGCCTTTCTCTCTGTACGAATCCTCTCCCAATTTGAGCAGTCCTCCCTGCCCATTTAAAGCCCGCTCCAACCCCAAAAAAACGACTTCAGGAGAAAGACTTGGAGACATTAAAGTAAAAACAATAATTGGGGCAAGATGTTCATCTGAATGGACTGAGCCCGGCCCGCCAATGATAACGGAAGGCTGTCCCCACCTCTGCAAATCCACCCTGACCCTGCTCGCCACTCTATGCTGTGCCCCCAGATACCAGAAACTAGTCCCAACAATTTTCTCCCCCACTACCTCCGGGAGACAGGGCTCCAACCTCAACGCAAAGACCTTTGCCAAAGCTTTGAATCTACATTGCGCAATTAAGCTGGGTGGTATGACCCACACTGCGTGGGGTCCTTATACTTCTTCAGGAGGGAGATAGACGCCTGCCCCAACGCCTCCAGGAGAGAACCCGTGCCAGTGAATCATTAAACATCCCTAACACTAATGGGGCCAGCCGATCCGTGGTCTTATAGGATTCTGCCGGGAACCCATCCGGCCCTGGCGCCTTTCCCGTCTGCATCTTCCCTAAAGCGGTTCGAACTTCCTCCAGCCCCAACTGCGCTTCCAACCCCTCCCGCAAATCCTCCCTCACCTGTGGGAACTCCAAACCCTCCAGAAACTCTATCATCTCCCTCTTGTCCTCTGGTGGCCTAGAGATCTTCACACAAAACTCAATCAGCGAACAGTCCTCCATCCCGTGCGCTGCGCCCGACTTGCCTCCAACACCGAGTCCACCAAATCCGGCACATGTTCGGAAGTAACCACCGCCGAGTACTTTGTATTCGTCACCCTAGGGAGCAGGTCCTATTCGTTACAAAAAGACGATCCCCGAGTACACCTTGTGTACCGGGGGGAAAAATGAAAACTCCTTTCCCCAGGTCGGTACCTCCAGTCTCCTCCATGAATGCTGCCAACGCCCTCACCATCCCTGAAAAGGCCAGCGACCTTGGCCTGGGGCAATTAGATAGATAGATTAGATAGGGTGGACAGTGAGAGCCTTTTTCCTCGGATGGTGATGTCTAGCACGAGGGGACATAGCTTTAAATTGAGGGGTGGTAGATATAGGACAGATGTCAGAGGCAGGTTCTTTACTCAGAGAGTAGTAAGGGCGTGGAATGCCCTGCCTGCAACAGTAGTGGACACTAAGGGCATTCAAATGGTCATTGGATAGACATACGGACGATAAGGGGGGAATTGGGGTGGGACCACCTTACTAGCCAGACGGGGAAGAGGTGGCTAATGAACTGGAGTGGAGTGGGGGGGGAGCTATGACCCGTTGACCCAGGTTGGGTGGGGCCCAATGGGTCTGGTTGTTTCTTTGGTTAGTGGAGGGATGGGGTTGGGTAAGGCGGCAGGAAGTGTGGGAGTGGGTGGACTGGGGTGGGTGGGGGGGGGGGGGGGGGGGGGGGGTGAACCAGGACATTCTCTTTGTCTCACCCTACCGGTGGGGTAATAGTGTAGATGGGCTTTAGAGGGGTTTCACAGGTCGGCGCAACATCGAGGGCCGAAGGGTCTGTGCTGTAATGGTCTATTAACTCTGGTATTGCGGCCAGCAACTGTCCCATAAACTTGACATTGTCCCAATTCGGGGCGTAAACAGTCACTAACATCACGGCCTTCGCCCCCCCTGTGTACCCGTAACCATCACGTAGCTGTTCTCCCGATCAGCTAGAACCGTCTCTGACTGGCACCGGACCCTTTTGCTGACCAGAATCACCCCCCACCGAACACCACATTGACTCCCAAACCCTTAAAGTGGGCAAAAACCCTTGTCCTCTTCACAGGCGCCCCTCAGCCCCGCACGTTACAGGTGATTAACCTTGTCGGGTATCTCTCACCCCACTCCCCTCCTTCTCGAGTTGGTCATCTTGATGCAATGTTCCTACAGAAATTCCTGGATCCCAGGCTCACCTAAGATGGCTTCCAGCCCCACCGGTAGGGTGAGACAAAGAGAATGTCCTGGTTCACCCCCCCCCCCCCCCCCACCCCAGTCCACCCACTCCCACACTTCCTGCCGCCTTACCCAACCCCATCCCTCCACTAACCAAAGAAACAACTAGACCCATTGGGCCCCACCCAACCTGGGTCAACGGGTCATAGCTCCCCCCCCACTCCACTCCAGTTCATTAGCCATCTCTTCCCCGTCTGGCTAGTAAGGTGGTCCCACCCCAATTCCCCCCTAAAAAGAAAAACAACAACCACCTAATTCCTCCTACCCCACTCTTTCCCCCCCCCCCCAAAAACTGCCAACCCCAAACACCACTAACAAGCTTCGCCCCCCTCCAAAAAGCGTCAGTGCTCCCCTTCCAACAGCTCCAACCTTCAAACGACACATGAACATAACACAATAAGAGGAATGAATACACGTTACAAACACCCCATAAAGTCCCCCCCCAGTCGTCCTCAGACTGCTCCCAGCTTCTTCTCCCTGATGAAGGCCTCCGTCAGCTCCAGCATGTCGAAGGTGTCATCTTTCAAATCCATTGTGATCCGAGAATCGTCCCAAAATGGATCCCTTTACTATAGAAAACCGCCTTCGCCTCGTTGAAGGCTGCATGATCAGTCCCAATGCCCTGGTATATTCATACTGTGTGCCCATCCCAGACAATGTTGCGGCTCCTTTATGCCCACTCCTCTCCTTCCCCTGATAACTGGGAAAGGTGGATAATCACCTCCCGCGATGGCTCATTCGGCTGGGGTTTCTGCCGGAGTTCCCAATGAGCTCGATTCAACTCCAGGGGGTGGCAAACACCTCATCCCCTCCCACCAGCCGAGAGAACATCTTCAAAAAGTGCTCAGTTGGGTTTGAGCCCTCCACTCCTTCCGGCAGCCTCACAATCCTGAGGTTCAACCGCCTCGAGCTGTTTTCAAGATCTTCCACCTTCACCCTCAGACTCTTGTTGCTCTCCGCCTCGAGCAGCGACTCTGTTTCCAACGAGGCGAAACGTCCCTCATGCTGCAACGAGGTCTCCTCCACTCCCTTCAGCGTCTCACCTTGTGCATTCAAGGTCTTTTCCAGCTGATGACGAATCGGGCCCATTGCCTCCTTGACAGTGGCCTTAAATGATTCATGTATCTGGTTGCCCTGCCGCTCAAACTGCTTGTCCATCTGTTTGCCAAATTTCTCCAGCTCTCGCACCATCACCACAGCCAGCGAGTCTAATGCAGTGGGCGCGGCAGCCATCTTCCCTCTTTCCAGCTCTTGTGACGGGCTACCCTCCTGGGCTTTCCTTACAGTGGGCTTCTTCACCTACGCTTTCAACATGTCTCCGTCGGGGAACAGTTCACTAACTCCACTAAATGAGTTTGGACATCAAAAGCCCTCAAACAAATCGGGTAAAAGATATCAAAAACGAAAGGCTCTGCCGGGAGCCACCTTCCATGTGTCTTGCTTTCACATGATGTCACTAGAAAGTTAATAACGTGGATGAAAAATTCCACGTAAATTAACTCGCCAATCTTCGGAGGTACGGTTGGTAATTTCATAGGATGTAAGGAAGCCATTGGTGCCAATACAGATATGGTATATAGGATGGCAGGAACAGACTAATATGGTGTGGGGTAAAAATACAGCACGTTTTGAGTTAGACCAGGGGTGGGCAAACTTTTCCGTGCAAGGGCCACATTCAGAAATTCACAATTTTAAAGGGCCGCATAGTATATTAAGTAAAATAATTAATATTTTAAATAGCCAAAATAAAAGGTCTTTAAAGAAAAAAAAGCACATTTATTTGAAAAACAAAGTAACTCAGTAAGTAACAGAACAATGTCAATGAGAATGATGCATCTGACTGCAGTCATTTACCAGTTTGTTGAAATCAGGTGTCAAGTTGCTTGTGCTGATCCTTAACACTGACAGAAGCACAGCCAAGCCGAGTCAACGATAAAAACGCGCATAGTGGGGTGGATGAGTGGGGCTGTCTCATTGGTCGGTTTAGTTGGGTGTGCGACCAATAGGAGTCCAGGTTACAAACAATAAGCCTTATTATTGTTTGTAACCTGGACTCCTATTGGTCGCACACCCAACTAAACCGACCAATGAGACAGCCCCACTCATCCACCCCGCTACGTGCGTTTTTATGCGGCCCGCCAATGAGGTGCCCGGAATCATAACCGGCATTTTTGAAAAGCCGCCGGGGAAAAGCCGCTGAAGTAAATGCGCTTATTCAATAAGCGCATTTACTTCAGCGGCTTTTCCCCGGCGGCTTTTCAAAAATGCCGGTTATGATTCCAGGCACCTCATTGGCGGGCCGCATAAAAACCTTTGTCGGGCCGCATGCGGCCCGCGGACCGTAGTTTGCCCACCCCTGAGTTAGACCATAACTTGCAGGATCAGAAGTAGGCCATTCGGCCCATCAAGTCTGCTCTGCCAATCAATGAGATCATTCATGACTGATCTAATCATCCTCAACTCCCACTTTTCCCCCTCCTTATATCCATAACCCTCAATTCCCTTCTTGATTAATTCTATCTTAACGACCCGGCCTCTACGGTAAAGAATTCCACAGATTCACTACCCTCTGAGAGAAGAAATTCCTCCTCATCTCTGTCTGGAATGGGCGACCCCCTTACTCTGGGATTCTGCCCTCTGGTCCCAGACTCTCCCACAAGGGGAAACAACCTCTCAGCATCGACCCTGTCAGACCCCCTGAGAATCCGATATGTCTCAATAAGGTCGCCTCTCATTCTCTAAACTCCAATGAGTACAGTTGCTCTCTGTTCAGTCCCATTGTAACGGCACTTCTGCCAACTGCAATGGGAAAACTTCAGGGCCGGAAGATAAAAGATAGCGCCCCCATGCGTTATCAAACACAGAGAGGAAACAAAGAGTAGGGATTAATGGGTCCTTTTCAAATTGGCAGGCAGTAACCAGTGGGGTACCACAGGGATTGGTGCTGGGACCCCAGCTATCCACAATATATATTAATGATTTGGATGAGGGAACAAAATGTAACATCTCAAAGTTTGCAGATGATACCAAATTAGGTGGGAGGGTGAATTGTGACGAGGATGCAGGGATCCTACAACAAGGTTGGGCGAGTGGGCAAACCAATGGCAGATACCGTATTATTTGGATAAGTGTGAGGTTATTCACTTTAGGAGCAAAAACAGGAGGCAGATTACTACCTGAATGGTTGTAAATTGGGAGAGGGGAGTGTGCAGCGGGATCTGGATGTCCTTGTGCACCATTCGCTGAAGGTAAGCATGCAGGTGCAGCAGGCAGTAAAGAAGGCTAATGGTATGTTGGCCTTCATTGCGAGAGGTTTCGAGTATAGAAGCAGGGATGTGTTGCAATTATACAGGGCCTTGGTGAGGCCACACCTGGAGTATTGTGCGCAGTTTTGGTCTCCTTCTCTGAGGAAGGATGTTCTTGCTCTCGAGGGAGTGCGGCAAAGGTTTACCAGACTGATTCCAGGGATGGCGGGACTGTCATATGAGGAGAGATTGACTAGGTTGGGATTGTTCTCGCTGGAGTTCAGAAGAATGAGGGGAGATCTTATAGAGACATAAAATTCTAACAGGACGAGACAGGGTAGATGCAGGGAAGATGTTACCAATGATGGTGGTGTCCAGAACCAGGGGTCAGTCTGAGGATTCAGGGGTCAGTCTGAGGATTCAGGGTAAACCATTGCAGACAGATATAAGGAGACATTTCTTCACACAAAGAATGGTGAGCCTGTGGAATCCATTACCACGGACGTAGTTGATGCTAAAACTTTGAATATATTCAAGAGGTGGTTGGATGTAGCACTTGGAGAGAATGGAATCAAAGGTTATGGGGAGAAAGGAGGATTAGGCTATTGAGTTGGATAATCAGCCATGATCGTGATGAACGGCGTAGCAGGCTCGAAGGGCCAAAAGGCCTCCTCCTGCTCCTATCTTCTATGTATCCATGTATGTATCTATGCTTCAATACTGACCTTGGGAGCAGCTTGAATGCCTTACACAACTCCTTGGCTTTCAGGTGACTGAAACATGGTGTGTTCAAACAGAATGTACTGGGAGAGCTTCAATTTGGGAACAGCACCCCTTCCGCCACACACCCATCAAAATAAAAACAGGGGCCGACCTGAGAATATGTCCAACCAGAACGAGCAACTCTGTGATGGGGGCAACGTTGGTGTGTGTGTTGGGGTTGGGGGGGCCGGAGGGAAGAGGAAAGCAAGTGTTTTCACTCCAGGGTCAGCACGACAATGCTCTGGGTGGTGCTGCAGCTGCCCCTTGACAACCGTGTTTGCACGGGTCGAGAACTCTGCGATGGTTCCAAAGGAGGAAACCTTATAAAAGGCCAAGCTACCTTGCTTTTCAGGATTTGCTCTGTATTTAGATTGAAAAAATGAAATTAAATGAAAATGGCTTATTGTCACAAGTAGGCTTCAATGAAGTTACTGTGAAAAGCCCCTAGTCGCCACATTCCGGCGCCTGTTCGGGGAGGCTGGTACGGGAATTGAACCGTGCTGCTGGCCTGCCTGGGTCTGCTTTAAAAGCCAGCGATTTAGCCCAGTGTGCTAAACGAGCAGCGTCCTCGTGAATCTCTTTTGTAGCCTCAAAATCCTGCCGTTAGTGTGGAGCCCAGAACTGCGCACACAGTCACCTGAATCATCATTTAACTCTTGGATTTAAAAAAATATTCTGTATCTTTTACGATAAAATCTAGAATCTACCAGCGGTGCTGCCTTGAATATCCTCTGGAACCTGTACCCCCAAATTCCTCTTTCATTCAGAGTTTAATTACTGTCGTCATTTTTTAATAGCAATGTCCATCATGGGTGGCACAGTTAGCACTGCTGCCTCACAGCGCCAGGGACCCGGGTTCGATTCCAACTTTGGATGCCCGTGTGGAGTTTGTACTTTCTCCCCCGTGTCTGCGTGGGTTTCCTCCGGTTTCCTCCCACAGTCCAAAGATGTGCAGGTTAGGTGGACTGGCCATGATCAATTGCCCCAAAGTGTCCAATGGTTGGGTGGGATTGCAGGGTTAGGCGGGGGGGGGGGGGGGGGGGGGGGGAGATGGCGGGATGGCGGGCCTAGGTAGGGTGGGTGTAGACGCGATGGGCCAAATGGCCTCCTTCTGCCCTGTGGGGATTTTATGAACTCTCAGTTGAATTCCATTCGCCATCTTGATATCCCTTTGGTCTGCTAAATAATTGACTGTGTCTCTTAGCGTATAGAGTGCACTAGAATGATTGGGGGTAGGTCGATTTGATCTTAGTTTCAGACTATTTCGGCACAACATCGTGGGCCGAAGGGCCTGTACTGTGCTGTACATTTCTATGTACATAACTACCCTCTACAACATGCACTCTATCTTAATTTAAATTGTCTCTCTACCACCTTTCATTCCCACCCTCCTAAATATATTGTACCCTGTTATATATTCATTATCTGGTCTTGTCCAGTTTGCTTGACAGAAACAGAGAAAATAGGAGCAGTAGGCCATTCTGCCCTGCGAGCTCGCTCCGCCATTCAATATGAACATGGCTGATGCTCTATCACAATTCCCCTGCGCTCTCTCCATATCCCGGGACGTCTTTCGAGTCTAGAAATGTATCTATTTCCTTCTTAAATATATTCAGTAACGTGGCCTCCACAGCCTTCTGTGGCTGACGATTCCATAGGTTCACCCCCCCCCCCCCCCCCCGGGTGAGGAGGTTCCTCCTCAACTCAGGCCTACCCCGCATCCTGAGTCTTTGACCCCTTGTTATGGAACCTCCAGTCAGAGGGAAACATCCAGTCTGCCCAGCCCATTAGAATGTTATACAGTTCAACGGGATCCCCCGTTGTTCTTTGAAATTCAAGCGAACACAGGCCCAGTCTCTCCTAAAGTGACAATCCCGCTACCCCAGGTGTCAGTCCGGTGAACCGTTTTCAGGTAAGGAGACCAAACACTTGTTTAAAAATTCATTTTTACAGGACGTGGGCATCGCTGGCTATGCCCAGCATTTATTGTCCATCCCTAATTTCCCCTTGAGAAGGTGGTGGTGAGCTGCCTTCTTGAACCTCTGCAGTCCGTGTGTGGTGTAGGTAAACCCACAGTGCTGTTAGGAAGGGAGTTCCAGGATTTGACCCAGCGACAGTGAGGTACGGCGAAAGGTTTCTCTCTTATTGGAGGTGGTCATTGCCTGGCACTTGTGTGGTACGAATGCCCCATGCCACTTGTCAGCCCAAGCCTGGATATTGTCCAGGTCTTGCAGCATTTTCATGTGGGCTGCTTCAGTACCAAAGGGTGGTAGCACAGTCGTTAGCACAGTTGCTTCACAGCTCCAGGGTCCCAGGTTCGATTCCCGACTTGGGTGACTGGGCGGAGTCTGCACGTTCTCCATGTGTCTGCGTGGGTTTCCTCCAGGTGCTCAAGCTTCCTCCCACAATCCAAAGAAATGCAGGTTTGGTGGACTGGCCATGCTAAATTGTCCTTGGTGTTCAAAAAGGGTTGGGTGGGGTTTCAGGGTTGCGAGGATGAAGTGGAGGTGTGGGCTTGAATGGGATGCTCTTTACAGGGGTTGATGCAGACTCGATGGGCCGGGTGGCCGTCTGCACTGTAAATTCTATGAGTCGCGAATAATGCTGACCATTGTACACATCAGCAAACATAGCGACATCTGACCTGATGTTGGAAGGAAGGTCAATGATGAAGCAGCTGAAGATGGTTGGGCCATGGACACTATCCTGAGGAGCTCCTGCACTGATGTCCTGGAGCTGAGATGATAGATCTCCAACAATCATCCTTTGTGCCAGAGACAACACATTTTGCACACAATACTCCAGATGTGGTATCAGCAAAGTCCTGTACAGCTGCAGTAAGATAGGTTATTGTTCACACCATTATGTCTATGTTTGCATCACCCCTGCAATGACCGTCCCCTGTACCCGGGGCGCATACCTCACTGTACCCTGTACCTGGGGAGTATACCCCACCGTCCCCTGTACCCAGGGTGGATACCCCACCGTCCCCTGTACCCGGGGCGGATACCCCACCGTCCCCTGTACCCGGGGCGGATACCCCACCGTCCCCTGTACCCGGGGCAGATACCCCACCGTCCCCTGTACCCGGAGCGGATACCCCACTGTTCCCTGTACCCGGGGTGGATACCCCACCGTCCCCTGTACCCGGGGCGGATACCCCACCGTCCCCTGTACCCGGGGCGGATACCCACCGTCCCCTGTACCCGGGGCGGATACCCACCGTCCCCTGTACCCGGGGCGGATACCCCACCGTCCCCTGTACCCGGGGCCGAACCCCACCATCCCCTGTACCCGGGGCCGAACCCCACCATCCCCTGTACCCGGGGCGGATACCCCACCGTCCCCTGTACCCGGGGCGGATACCCCACCGTCCCCTGTACCCGGGGCGGATACCCCACCGTCCCCTGTACCCGGGGTGGATACCCCACCGTCCCCTGTACCCGGGGTGGATACCCCACCGTCCCCTGTACCCGGAGCAGATACCCCACCATCCCCTGTACCCGGGGCGGATACCCCACCGTCCCCTGTACCCGGGGCGGATACCCCACCGTCCCCTGTACCCGGAGCCGATACCCCACCGTCCCCTGTACCCGGGGCCGAACCCCACTGTCCCCTGTACCCGGGGTGGATACCCCACCGTCCCCTGTACCCGGAGCGGATACCCCACCGTCCCCTGTACCCGGGGCCGAACCCCACCGTCCCCTGTACCCGGGGTGATACCCCACCGTCCCCTTTACCCGGGGTGGATACCCCACCGTCCCCTGTACACGGAGTGGCTACCCCACCGTCCCCTGTACCCGGAGTGGCTACCCCACCGCACTGATGTCCTGGAGCTGAGATGATAGATCTCCAACAATCATCCTTTGTGCCAGAGACAACACATTTTGCACACAATACTCCTGATGTGGTATCAGCAAGGCCCTGTACAGCTGCAGTAAGATAGGTTATTGTTCACACCATTATGTCTATGTTTGCATCACCCCTGCAATGACCGTCCCCTGTACCCGGGGCGCATACACCACTGTACCCAGAGTGGATACCCCACCGTCCCCTGTACCCAGAGTGGATACCCCACCGTCCCCTGTACCCGGGGCCGAACCCCACCGTCCCCTGTACCCGGGGCCGAACCCCACCGTCCCCTGTACCCGGGGTGGATACCCCACCGTCCCCTGTACCCGGGGCGGATACCCCACCGTCCCCTGTACCCGGGGCGGATACCCCACCGTCCCCTGTACCCGGGGCCGAACCCCACAGTCCCCTGTACCCGGGGCGGATACCCCACCGTCCCTTGTACCCGGGGCGGATACCCCACCGTCCCCTGTACCCGGGGTGGATACCCCACCGTCCCCTGTACCCGGGGGGGATACCCCACCGTCCCCTGTACCCGGAGTGGCTACCCCACCGTCCCCTGTACCCGGGGTGGATACCCCACCGTCCCCTGTACCCGGGGCGGATACCCCACCGTCCCCTGTACCCGGGGCGGATACCCCACCGTCCCCTGTACCCGGGGCGGATACCCCACCGTCCCCTGTACCCGGGGCGGATACCCCACCGTCCCCTGTACCCGGGGCGGATACCCCACCGTCCCCTGTACCCGGGGCGGATACCCCACCGTCCCCTGTACCCGGAGCCGATACCCCACCGTCCCCTGTACCCGGGGCAGATACCCCACCGTCCCCTGTACCCGGGGCAGATACCCCACCGTCCCCTGTACCCGGAGCGGATACCCCACCGTTCCCTGTACCCGGGGTGGATACCCCACCGTCCCCTGTACCCGGGGTGGATACCCCACCGTCCCCTGTACCCGGGGCGGATACCCCACCGTCCCCTGTACCCGGGGCGGATACCCACCGTTCCCTGTACCCGGGGCGGATACCCCACCGTCCCCTGTACCCGGGGTGGATACCCCACCGTCCCCTGTACCCGGGGTGGATACCCCACCGTCCCCTGTACCCGGGGCGGATACCCCACCGTCCCCTGTACCCGGGGCGGATACCCACCGTCCCCTGTACCCGGGGCGGATACCCATCGTCCCCTGTACCCGGGGCGGATACCCCACCGTCCCCTGTACCCGGGGCGGATACCCCACCGTCCCCTGTACCCGGGGCGGATATCCCACCGTCCCCTGTACCCGGGGCGGATACCCCACCGTCCCCTGTACCCGGGGCGGATACCCCGCCGTCCCCTGTACCCGGGGCGGATACCCCACCGTCCCCTGTACCCGGGGCGGATACCCCACCGTCCCCTGTACCCGGGGCGGATACCCCACCGTCCCCTGTACCCGGAGCCGATACCCAACCGTCCCCTGTACCCGGGGCAGATACCCCACCGTCCCCTGTACCCGGGGGCCGATACCCCACCGTTCCCTGTACCCGGGGGCCGATACCCCACCGTCCCCTGTACCCGGGGTGGATACCCCACCGTCCCCTGTACCCGGGGCCGATACCCCACCGTCCCCTGTACCCGGGGTGGATACCCCACCGTCCCCTGTACCCGGGGGCCGATACCCCACCGTCCCCTGTACCCGGGGTGGATACCCCACCGTCCCCTGTACCCGGGGGCCGATACCCCACCGTTCCCTGTACCCGGGGGCCGATACCCCACCGTCCCCTGTACCCGGGGCGGATACCCCACCGTCCCCTGTACCCGGGGCGGATACCCCACCGTCCCCTGTACCCGGAGCCGATACCCAACCGTCCCCTGTACCCGGGGCAGATACCCCACCGTCCCCTGTACCCGGGGGCCGATACCCCACCGTTCCCTGTACCCGGGGGCCGATACCCCACCGTCCCCTGTACCCGGGGTGGATACCCCACCGTCCCCTGTACCCGGGGCCGATACCCCACCGTCCCCTGTACCCGGGGTGGATACCCCACCGTCCCCTGTACCCGGGGGCCGATACCCCACCGTCCCCTGTACCCGGGGTGGATACCCCACCGTCCCCTGTACCCGGGGGCCGATACCCCACCGTTCCCTGTACCCGGGGGCCGATACCCCACCGTCCCCTGTACCCGGGGTGGATACCCCACCGTCCCCTGTACCCGGGGCCGATACCCCACCGTCCCCTGTACCCGGGGGCCGATACCCCACCGTTCCCTGTACCCGGGGGCCGATACCCCACCGTCCCCTGTACCCGGGGCCGATACCCCACCGTCCCCTGCACCCGGAGCTGGCGGTTGCTAGGCGACCTGCCCACAGCCACTTCCGCCCCGCAGCGAGATGGCGGCGGGACTGACATCACGTCCGGAGGCCGCGCCCACCCGGGCCGGTTTGCGCGCGCAGCGGCGCCCCGGAAGCCGGGCTGCGCGGCGGTTCAGTTCCGGGTCAGGCGGCGGGTCACCCTGAGCTATGGGGGCGCACCTGGGGCGGCGGTACCTGAGCGGGCCGGACACTGAGCCCGACCCCGGGGCCATCCCCAGCTTCCCGGCCCAGCTGGGCTTCCCCGAGCGCCAGGAGCGCGGTGAGTAACCGGACATCCCATAATAATGTATTCTGCTGCTGAGCCCCAGACATCCCATAATAATGTAGTATTCTGCTGCTGAGCCACAGACATCCCATAATAATGTAGTATTCTGCTGAATCTCAGACATCCCATAATAATGTCGTATTCTGCTGCTGAGCCCCAGACATCCCATAATAATGTAGCATTCTGCTGCTGAATCTCAGACATCCCATAATAATGTAGCATTCTGCTGCTGAATCTCAGACATCCCATAATAATGTAGCATTCTGCTGCTGAATCTCAGACATCCCATAATAATGTAGCATTCTGCTGCTGAATCTCAGACATCCCATAATAATGTAGTATTCTGCTGCTGTATCTCAGACATCCCATAATAATGTAGTATTCTGCTGCGGAGCCCCAGACATCCCATAATAATGTAGTATTCTGCTGCTGAATCTCAGACATCCCATAATAATGTAGCATTCTGCTGCGGAGCCCCAGACATCCCATAATAATGTAGTATTCTGCTGCTGAATCTCAGACATCCCATAATAATGTAGTATTCTGCTGCTGAGCCCCAGACATCCCATAATAATGTAGTATTCTGCTGCTGAATCTCAGACATCCCATAATAATGTAGTATTCTGCTGCTGAGCCCCAGACATCCCATAATAATGTAGCATTCTGCTGCTGAATCTCAGACATCCCATAATAATGTAGTATTCTGCTGAATCTTAGACATCCCATAATAATGTAGCATTCTGCTGCTGAATCTCAGACATCTCATAATGTAGTATTCTGCTGAATCTCAGACAGCTCATAATAATGTAGTATTCTGCTGAATCTCAGACAGCTCATAATAATGTAGTATTCTGCTGCTGAGCCCCAGACATCCCATAATAATGTAGTATTCTGCTGCTGAGCCACAGACATCCCATAATAATGTAGCATTCTGCTGCTGAGCCACAGACATCCCATAATAATGTAGCATTCTGCTGCTGAATCTCAGACATCCCATAATAATGTAGCATTCTGCTGCTGAATCTCAGACATCCCATAATAATGTAGTATTCTGCTGCTGAATCTCAGACATCCCATAATAATGTAGTATTCTGCTGCGGAGCCCCAGACATCCCATAATAATGTAGTATTCTGCTGCTGAATCTCAGACATCCCATAATAATGTAGCATTCTGCTGCTGAATCTCAGACATCTCATAATGTAGTATTCTGCTGAATCTCAGACAGCTCATAATAATGTAGTATTCTGCTGAATCTTAGACATCCCATAATAATGTAGTA
Organism: Scyliorhinus canicula; assembly: GCF_902713615.1. NCBI lineage: Eukaryota > Metazoa > Chordata > Chondrichthyes > Carcharhiniformes > Scyliorhinidae > Scyliorhinus > Scyliorhinus canicula. The sequence continues at coordinate 20,096,674 of NC_052170.1, read as the reverse complement.
TTCTGCTGAATCTCAGACATCCCATAATAATGTAGTATTCTGCTGCTAAATCTTAGACATCCCATAATAATGTAGCATTCTGCTGCTGAGTCCCGTGCATCCCACAGAATTGTTGTCGCGTAGCCGGAGACCCTCTTGCCCTTCCTATCTCCGAATGAGCGAAGGAGACCACTTGAGGAAAGAGTGATCATTGTATCATAAGGCTACACAGATCTATGGTTGAATGGGTTGGGGTTAGAGTTTGGCAGAAATCCCTGCTGTTACCCTGTAACCCTGTGAATTCTTCCTATTCACTTCACAAACTAATTCCAGCTTCGATTGAACCTGCCTCCACTGCGTGCTCAGACAGTTAATTCTAGACTTTAACCACTCACTGCATTAGTTTGTTTTTCGCATCCAGTTTTTGCAGCTCTAGCCAGTTACTTTAATAGGTGCCCTCCCACTCCCAATCCTTTCCTGAGAAGGAACAATTTCTCCCTGTCTGCTTTCCCCAGACCCCTCACGATTTTGAATACCTCTACTAAATCTCCCCTCAGCCGAAGATGACCGCAAACTACTGCGGACCCTGGAATCTGAAACAAAAGTGGAAAACGCTGGACCATCTCAGTAGGTCTGTGGAGAGAGAAGATAACTCGAGTCTGGACGACTCTCCTCTCAGCCGCCTTTTCTCCAAGAAAAACAGTCCCAATTTCTCCAATTGTAAGGGGCTGTTTAGCACAGGGCTAAGTCGCTGGCTTTGAAAGCAGACCAAGGCAGGCCAGCAGCACGGTTCAATTCCCGTACCAGCCTCCCCGAACAGGCGCCGGAAAGTGGCGACTAGGGGCTTTTCACAGTAACTTCATTTGAAGCCTACTCTTGACAAGCGATTTTCATTTCATTTTCATTTAATTTTCAATCTGTCTCCACAATTGGAGTTCCTCATCGCTGGAGCCAACCTCATGAATCTTTTCAGCACTCGCTCCTTCACATCCTGACGTGTGGTGCCCAGGACGAAGCATCCCGTAGCTGAGGCCAAACTTGTATCTTATACAAGCTCAACATGACCTCCTTGCTCTTGGACTCTATGCCCCCATTAATAAATTAATGATTTTGCATTCTTGAACTTTCAACCCTGTTCTGCCGCTTTTAATGACTTATGGACATGTAAACTTGGATCCCTCTGCTCCTGCACCTATTTAGAATTGTACCTTTAACTTTATATTGTCCCTCCATATTCTTCCGACCAAAATGCATCACCTCACATTTCTCCGCATTGAACTTCATCTGGCTTCTGTCCGCCCACTCGACCTACTTCTCCATGTCCTTTTGAAGTTTTACATTATTCTCCCCTCCGTTCACAATGCTTCCAGGTTTCCTATCAACTGCAAGTTTTAAAATTGCCCCCTGTACACCAAGGTCTAGGTCAGTAATATGCATCAGGCAAAGCAGGGGTCCCAACACTGACCCCCAGGGAACTCCACTACAAACCTTCCTCCAGCCTGAAGAACATTGCTGTTTCCTGTAACTCGGCCAATCTTGTATCTTTGCTGTTGTCCCTTCTATTCCATGAGCTATAACTTTGCTCATCAGTCTGTTGTGTGATACTGTGACAAATGCCTTTTGGAAATCCATGTATACCACATCAACAGCATTACCCACGTCAATCCTCTCTTACCTCCTCAAAAAGAAACAGTAACCTCGTTAAACTCTGGTTACCTTGAATAAATCCACGCTGGGTTTTCTTAATTAATCCACGTTTACCCATGTGATGTCTTTTTAATCACAAATGATTGTTTCCAGACGTTTCCCCACCACCTAAATTAAACTGACTGGGCGGTAGTTGGGTTTAGATCATAGATCATAGAATTTACAGTGCAGAAGGAGGCCATTTGGCCCATCGAGTCTGCACCGGCCCTTACAAAGCGCACGCGACTCAAGCCCACGCATCTACTAGGGCAACACGGTAGCATGGTGGTTAGCATAAATGCTTCACAGCTCCAGGGTCCCAGGTTCGATTCCCGGCTGGGTCACTGTCTGTGCGGAGTCTGCACGTCCTCCCTGTGTGTGCGTGGGTTTCCTCCGGGTGCTCCGGTTTCCTCCCACAGTCCAAAGATGTGCGGGTTAGGTGGATTGGCCATGCTAAATTGCCCGTAGTGTCCTAAAAAGTAAGGTTAAGGGGGGGTTGTTGGGTTACGGGTATAGGGTGGATACGTGGGTTTGAGTAGGGTGATCATTGCTCGGCGCAACATCGAGGGCCGAAGGGCCTGTTCTGTGCTGTACTGTTCTAGTCTAGTCTACTCCATCCCCGTAACCCAGTAACCCCCACTTAAACTTTTTTTGGACACTGAGGGGCAATCTAGCTGTTCAATCCACCTAACCTGTACATCTTTGGACTGTGGGAGGAAACCGGAGCACCCGGAGGAAACCCACGCAGACACGGGGGGAACGTGCAGACTCCGCACAGACAGTGACCCAGCCGGGAATCGAACCTGGGACCCTGGAGCTGTGAAGCAACTGTGCTGTGCTGAGGCAGTTGGCTGACCACTGCGCCACCGTGCTGCCCGTCCCACTGATACTTGATCCACTTGTACCCACCCCGTTCCCAAGAACCAGGTCTGGCAGTGTCCCCTTCCTCATTGGTCTGGAAACATACTGCCGAAGAAACTTTCCTTGAACATGCTCCGGGAACTCGTTCCCCTCCCTGCACTTTGCACTAATGCTATCCCAGTCAATTCTCTGATAATAAAAACCCTAATATACTAATTGTAGCTTTTCTTTGTGCTTTAATATTTGTAGCATTTGTAAAAATGCATTACAGATGTGACTTTACAATCAGTAAAAATAACAGTTCAATCCATTCAATAAGGGTGTGACACTCTGAGGAGTCTCACTATAGGGGGCACCATTCAATAAGGGTGTGACACTCTGAGGAGTCTCACTATAGGGGGCATGTTTGCAATGTGCCTTTCGTCAGCCCGGGGATTTTCCACAGTTTCCAGTGCCTCCGTGCACTATAGCAGGAGGGCCTTAGACTCCGGCCTTTCCCCGTTAAGTCTTTGCTGTGCTTCCCTTGGAGCATAATCCTGGACTTCGGAATGTGCCAACCTGCAACACTCGATCTTTTGACAGTTCTTTGCTGGAAGACCAAGAGGTTTCGGCCGTATCAAAGAACGTCTTTCACCACGTCTTCTGTGGGTTTCGTCTCCCAACAAGCCCTTCTATCCTTAGCCTGGCACAGAAGGATTTGTTGATCTTTGGTATCTCAAGCTGTGATGATACTACTGAACTTTCGCCTT
>NC_052170.1:20027483-20093299 GCF_902713615.1 Scyliorhinus canicula | reverse complement strand
GGGCAGCTAATAGTCACATTGCCGTGGCTCTGGACTCACATGTAGGCCAGGCCGGGTAAGGACGGCAGATTTCCTTCCCTAAAGGACATTAGTGAACGAGATGGGGTTTTCCAACAATGGTTGTCATGGTCACCATGACTGAGACTAGCTTTAAGATCCAGATTTGCTTTCATTTAAAAATAAATTTAGAGTACCCAATTCTTTTCCAATTAAGGGACAATTTAGCGTGGCCAATCCACCAACCCTGCACATCTTTGGGTGGTGGGGGCGAAACCCACTCAAACACGGGGAGAACGTGCAAACTCCACACGGACAGTGAACCTGGGACCTCGGCGCCGTGAGGCAGCAGTGCTAACCACTGCGCCACCGTGCTGCCCCAGATTTGCCTTTGTTTGTTGAATTTAAATCTCACCAGCTGCCGTTGTGGGATTTGAACCCGCGTCCCCTGGGCTACGAGTCCAGTGACATTAATTCTAACAGGACTAGACTGGAGTAGATGCAAGAAGGATGTTCCTGACGGTAGGGGTGACCAGAACCAGAGGTGACTGGTCTGAGGATGCGGGACATTTAGGACTGGGGTGAGGAGAAATTTCTGCACCCAGAGAGTGGTCGGCCTGTGGAATTCCTGCAACGCAAAACATTGTTTGTTTTCAAGAAGCAGTTGGATCTAGCACTTGGGGCAAAGACGATCAAAGGATATGGGGGGGGGGGGGGGGGGAAGCGGGATTAGGCTATTGAGTTGGATGATCAGCTATGATCATATTGAATGGCGGAGCAGGCTCGAAGGGCTGAATGGCCTCCTCCTGCTCCTATATTCTATGTTTCTATAACATAGCTACCAGGCCACTGTCTCTCCTTCATGACTATCAAGTGTCTAAAAGCCAGTAAGGAGCAGTGATGGATTGTGGCTGGAGTATTTGGAGCTGGTCAACGCTGCGGTGAAGTCCTGTCGTTAATGGTGATGAGTGCAATTTAAAGGGATGAACTTTATAACTTTAAGTACATCAGCCTGGGCATCTTTCTGCTCTGACGCCACACACTTTTACAGGTGCAAAACTACCTTTGGGAGACCTGGGTCGAGGAAGCCAGGTGTTTAAAAACCACGTAAATTCTGCCCTGCAGTCTGACACTTGCAAACACGTTCCAGTCTGCCCAGTCCCCTGACTGAATCCATTCAGATTGTCCTGAGCTCAGTGAGGTTTTATGCAGGATCATAGCTGGTGCTGAATCCTCCACGTTCATATTTGGGTCTCGGGTGACCGTCTGTGTGTGGAGTCTGCACGTTCTCCCCATGTCTGCATGGGTTTCCTCCCACAGTCAAAAGATGTGCAGGGTAGGTGGATTGGCCACACTAAATTGCTCCTTAGTATCCAAAAGGTTAGATGGGGTTACGTGGACAGGATGCCTTTTCAGAGGGTCGGTGCAGACCCGATGGGCTGAATGGCCTGCTGTACTGCAGTGATTCTATGATACCACGTGTAACCCCCCTGTCCTTAATAGAACACACCAGCCAGATTGAGATGGACATTGTTGTGGGCACTTACACTGTAAATAGCAATTTGTTAAATAGAAATGTTAATGGACAGTCAGCAGCAGAAATTTGAAGCGATTTTGAGGAAAAAAGTGCTTCTGTTGCCTCCAGTCTCTACTGACCAGCCTCTTGCCCGCAGCACGGTAGCATTGTGGATAGCACAATCGCTTCACAGCTCCAGGGTCCCAGGTTCGATTCCGGCTTGGGTCACTGTCTGTGCGGAGTCTGCACGTTCACCCCGTGTCTGCGTGGGTTTCCTCCGGGTGCTCCGGTTTCCTCTCAGTCCAAAGATGTGCAGGTTGGGTGGATTGGCCATGATAAATTGCCCTTAGTGTCCCTTAGTGTTGGGTGGGGTTACTGGGTTATGGGGATAGGGTGGAGGTGTTAACCTTGGGTAGGGTGCTCTTTCCAGGAGCCGGTGCAGACTCGATGGGCCAAATGGTCTCCTGTAAATTCTATGATCTCTTTTTAAAAATAAATTTGGAGTACCCAATTATTTTTTTTCCAATTTAAAGGGCAATTTAGCGCGGCCAATCCACCTACCCCGCACATCTTTGGGTTGTGGGGGCGAAACCCACGCAAACACGGGGGGGGGGAATGTGCAAACTCCACACGGACAGTGACCCAGGGCTGGGATTTGAACCCGGGTCCTCAGCGCCGCAGTCCCAGTGCTAGCCACTGCGCCACAATCCGCCCTCTCCCGCATCCTCTTTGAGCTCATCCACAACTCTGCCGTCTGCACCAAGTCCCACTCACCCATCGCCGCAGTGCCTGCTGAGCTGCGTTGGCACTGCCTCCATTTTAAGTCTCCTCCCTCACCTCACTTCCATCATTGTAACCACCCCCTTGCCCTAAAGCCCCCAAAATCTACCTCTCCTCCACTTCTGGTACCCTGCGCATTCCTTTGTTTTAATCGCTCGACCCCCCCCCCCCCCCCCCCAAAGCGTGGAATTCCCCCTCTAAACCTCTCTGCCTTTCTCTCCCCAAAGACACTATTTTGGACACATCATGGCTGGCCCTGCCCTAACATTGGTGTTTGTTTGTGTAATAACGCTCCTCTAACTCACCTTGGGAAGTTTAATTACACTGTAACTGTATAAATGCAAACGCTTGATCAGTAGAATTGTGTGCCTGAGATTTAACATAGTGACTGTTACGTCTTGTCTCTCTCAGTGATGATCGCAACACAAGAGGAGATGAATGATGCCCAGTTGCCCCTCAGTCAGCGCGATTACTGCGCTCATTACCTCATCAAGTTTTTGAAGTGTAAACGGGACATGTGGCCCAACTTCCTCGAGTGTAAGCACGAGCGTCACGATTGGGATTACTGTGAGCACGAGGAGTAAGTTCGCTTTTATTACCCGGTGCACGTTGCGCTGTCCCCTGGGGTGGGCGTGAGGGCTGACTCACCCGCTGAAGCTGGCTTTGAGCTTTCAGTATTCCTGGCATCCGATGCCGGTGGTCTCGGAGCAGCCGCTAATCGATGGGTGTTCAGATCTGTGCTAAAGCTGCCTCTCTGTCTGCCCTCCAGAGAGAGAGGGAGGGAGGGAGTTCTTTTTTTGCATTTGTACCTCGTGTTCTTCTCGTTTACGGCACGGTAGCACAGTGGTTAGCACGGTTGCTTCGCAGCTCCAGGGTCCCAGGTTCGATTCCCGGCTTGGGTCACTGTCTGTGCGGAGTCTGCACGTTCTCCCCCGTGTCTGCGTGGGTTTCCTCCGGGTGCTCCGGTTTCCCCCCAGTTCAAAGACGTGCAGGTTAGGTGGATTGGCCGTGATACATTGCCCTTGGAGACCAAAAACATTGGGTGGGGTTACTGGGTTATGGGGATAGGGTGGAGGTGTGGGGCTTAAGCAGGGCGCTCTTTCCAAGGGCCGGTGCGGAACCGATGGGCCGAATGGCCTCCTGCACCGGAAATTCTATGATTCTCCAGGGTTCATAGAATCATCGTAGAATTTACGATGCAGGAGTCCATCGAGTCTGCACCGGCCCTTGCAAAATGCACCCCACTTAAGCCCACACCTCCACCCTATCCCCGTAACCCCACTTAACCTTTTTTTGGACACTTGAGGGTAATTTATCATGGCCAGTCCACCTAACCTGCACATCTTTGGGCTGTGGGAGGAAACCCGGAGAAAACGTGCAGACTCTGCACAGTGACCCAAGCCAGGAATCGAACCTGGAGCTGTGAAACAACTGTGTTAATCACAGTGCTGCTGTGCCACCCATAGGGTTATCACACTGTACTCCAAAAGAGTTTCAATAAATAAAGTGGGAAAACAGGAAGAAAAACAAAACATAATTGTACAGCAAGTGAATCGCCTAGACTCCTAGGTATTCAAAAGTAATCTATGTACAGGTGAGGGGGCCCGTTTTTGTGTCCCTGGCGGTCAGCTGCAGCAACAGCAATATTTTGGTTGTGTATCTGCCTCCTCCTGGTCTGAGAATATACTGGAGGGGGGGGTGGTATCCACCTTGACATTGCTGTTGCGGTTGTTCGAGGCCCCAGTTTGTTTCCACTGGTTCCCTACTTGCCCTGTGTTATGCTAAATATCATTCCCCCTTCAACCCTGCCTATTCTCTCCCTCCCCTCTCTCTCTCTCCATTCCCCCCCCCCTTTGGTTGCTGGTCACTGGTGCTGCCAATCGCCAGCCGAGGAAGAGGCCAAGGCGTTTGCCCCTCTCCCTCTGAAGAGCTCTGGCTGTTCTAAAACCCGCTGCTGGGCACGGCCCTCACCCCACAACCTTGGACTTGGCCTCAAAGAAGGTTGTCCAGTACCCAACAAGTGCTGGGCACATTGGTGCAGACTTGATGGGCCGAATGGCCTCCTTCTGCACTGTATGTTCTATGTCTAAGCCTGGGGCAAGACCAGAACAGGTGCGTGTGGTTGGCCAGGCCTCCCTGGCGCCGTTCACATTTGTCCCCCACCGCTGGGAAGAACCTGCCCATGTATGTTCTGGTTAAGTGTGCCGACAGAGGGAGTTCTGAGGTGCACGCCGCACTGCAGAGGGAGTTCTGAGGTGCACGAGGCACTGCAGAGGGTGTTCAGAGGTGCACGTCGCACTGCAGTGTACTGGTCCAGTGGTAGTGATAGTAGAACACCAAGGAGGCGTGTGAAAATCAATCAAATTTGGTTACCCCCTACCCTGTTATCTGAGAAATATGTGTCGCACATCTATGTACTAATTACGAGGGGGTCAAAGAACATACTGGGGAGACTGGAATACAACAATCCCAGTACCATGAGGAGAGTGCTCTCCGTTTGGAGGTTACATCTTTTACAGGTGGACATAAGATCTCAGTAATCCCTACTGCGTATCATTGATTCTGGGGGCAGTAACAAATTAACTGCTCACTTATTGACTCTTACTGTATGTAAATTTGTTGCAAGCAGCAGGTGCCGGGGTTTCTCCGTTCTGTTATGGAACAAGGATTGTTAAATCGGCCCACTAACCTCGTGATTTCTCTCCCTAGTTACGTGATGCGTATGAAGGAGTACGAGAGGGAGAGACGCCTGCTGATGAGGAAGAAGAAAATGGAGGAGAGGCAGGCAGCATAACCAGTTTTTGTGGACCTACCGGGTAGCTGGTGGCTCAGTCTCCCCATTTGACCAGTCTGCAGTGTGATGGGATTTATTTTGTATATAATTCTAATACCTCCTGAAATCAATAAAGTGTTGAATTATAAACCTAACCTGTTGCTTTCGGGCAATCCCTTCTTGCGGGTCCTGCCACACTCTTCACTAACATGTGGGTGTGTGATATATATATATATATATATACATACACACACACACACGCGCAATGTATCACTGCTGAACCCAGTCGTTGTTGCTACACAGGCTTCCCAGAGATGGAAGAAAGGAGGACCTACGCAGTTGGTACCACCTCAGACGAGATTCCAGAGCCTTGAGCCCGACGTCTGGCACTTTGCGTTGTGGCAGCTCTCGTTAGGAGTTATTGAATCTCTTGAGCCTTCCCTGGTCGAAGCTTCCCATTTGGTCTATTGCAAGTACTCAGCCGTCAGCTGATCCAGGTGACCTGTGTGCCTGGCAGAGCTGCTTAGAGACAGCAGCACTGAGTAACACTCCACAATCCTGCTGCCTTTCCATATAGCTGCAGAGCCTTCAGTAACTCAGTCCACCAGAGCTGGACACGCAGAGGCAGGGGAGAGGATAGTCGGTAAGTAGGGTGGGAAGAGGATCATGTTGACCATAAACAGGTAATGAATGGATCACGTTGGTATGTGACGTCTCTGGTCCTCCTTGCTCCCTAGTTTGTAACCAACTCATCTAAAGGTTCCCTGTACCGGTGGTATAGCTGTTGCTATCGATCCCCTTCCAGAAGACATGGGCCATTTTTAAATTGAAGGGGAGGTTTGTTTAAATGCTGCAGGGCAGAAATTAGATGTATACGTCTAGTTAGCAGAACTGAATAGCAGGTGGGTATAGAGTGCATAACACACCTTGAGCTGGATTCTCCGCACCCAGATGCCGAAATCGCATTCGGCAATGGGGCAGAGAATCCATTTTCAAGCATGAAATCGGGACCGGTGCCGGTTTTGCAATTCTCCGCCCCCCCCCCCCCCCCCCCCTGAAAATCGGCGTACGCTGAATTCCCGACGACGTGGTTCTAACATGGTCCCACTGTCCTTAATACTCGTGTGGCGGCCACAGTTGGGGGAGGGCTGATCAGAAGGCAAAGGCAGGGGCTGGGGGGGGGGGGGGCAAATGTGTGCAGGTGGTCTGGGGCAGGCAGCTGATGCAGGGCACTGTGGGTCTAGGTCAGCCGGCTGAATGCGCCATGGCCACTGGAGGCTGCCACCACATGCATGCGTGACCGCTGATGACAGCTCCCTACTAGCCCCCTGCAAGATGGTGAATCTGTGGCTTTTTGACGCCAGTTGTCCTGGTGTAAAAGACCAGCTTTCGCGATGGCATAGGGACATAGTCCCAACAACGGAGAATCCAGCGCCTTGTTTACTTTCTTTTAAAATTTAGAATAGCCAATTCATTTTTTCCAATTAAGGGGCAATTTAGTGCAGCCAATCCACCTAACCTGCACATCTTTGGGTTGTGGGGGTGAAACCCACGCAGACACGGGGAGAATGTGCAAACGCCACACGGACAGTAACCCAGAGCCGGGATCGAACCTGGGTCATCAGCGCCATGAGGCAGCAGTGCTAACCCACTGCGCCATCGTGTCACCCCCCTGGTTTGTACTTCTGACCAGGATGAATTTCGACCTTGATCTGTTGTGTAGTTTGTCAATCCCCCCCCCCAATTCTATTGTCCATCCTGATTGCGGTCTACCTGTGCTCCTATTCTTGGTGTTCATAGCATTTATATTGTAACAAAAAGCACAGCAACAGCCCATTACAGACAAATCAAGTTTATTCGGTTTCTTTGTAAACGTTATTGACGACATTGCAGAGTTTGAAAGAGAAACGTTCTTAAACTTTTTTTAAACTACACAAAAACCTCAGATACAAAGTTAAGTAATTCAGAAAGAAATACGAACTAGTTATTTCAATACCCAACTCTCCCCAAGCAACTTGCAAACAAATGCCAATCATTGACAGGGTGCCTGCAAAGTTGAGCCGAGATCAAGAGTGATGGATACTGAACACGTTACCATAAACACACACACAGACAGCATTGATACTGAGACACTAAGACTCAAGATTACAGGAAGCAGCAATTAATAGAGAGATCAATATTCTAGTGCTCAAGTGTGTAGGGCACAATCCCCACAGTTAAAGTAACCCAGAAAAGCTCCTTGGTTTCAACTTCTCACATCCTTAACCAACCCCACTCTGCGATCAGTGCACAGCAGTTTTCCAAGCAGGTTTGTTCATCGGATTTTACCGACATTCAGTGCCGAGACCTGCTTCGGTTTAGTTCTTGGCCAGCTCCAGGAGGGGATGCTGAAACTTACTCCATATTAAACAAGGAAAAACAAAATTGAACAACCAAAATACGAGACTGGACTGGTCAGTCATATAATTCATTGGGTTGTGCCACCCAGGCCCATCTTAACTCTTGCCCTAAAGCAGACAGTACCTGACAATGCTTCACAGTCTGACTGCATCAGCTTTGTGTTGATGACCAATGTCTGGCCTGTTAGATACAGAGCAAAGCTGTCTCCATCAAACACTCCCAGGACAGGTACAGCACAGGGTTAGATACAGAGTAAAGCTCCCTCTACACTGTCCCCATCAAACACTCCCAGGACAGGTACAGCACGGCGTTAGATACAGAGTAAAGCTCCCTCTTCACTGTCCCTATCAGACACTCCCAGGACAGGTACAGCACGGGGTTAGATACAGAGTAAAGCTCCCTCGACACTGTCCCTATCAGACACTCCCAGGACAGGTACAGCACGAGGTTAGATACAGAGTAAAGCTCCCTCGACACTGTCCCCATCAAACACTCCTAGGACAGGTACAGCACAGGGTTAGATACAGAGTAAAAGCTCCCCTTCTGCACTCTCCCATCAGAAAAGGTAATAAAGTGTGCAGGTTGCAGTGCGAGGGGACAGCTGTCGAACTGCAGTGGGGGAAAGAGCTCCTGCCCCCAATCCACCCCCACCAACAGGAATGACACTGGCTCAGATTCAGACACCCAACAGGAAGGGAGAGAATGGAGGAGTGTGGAGATTCAGGGTAATAGGGCAGGGGGTGCGGAGAAGGTGGGAAGCAGTGTGGAGTAAAGGTGGGGATTGTGCATGTTAGCTTGGGCAGCAGCGAATCAGCAGCCTGATTTACTTGGACTCACTGCCCATCGACATCAGAAATTGGACAGAGGTTAAAAGAATCAGTGATTCGCGGTCACCCAATCTGCAGCAGTTCCCCAATGTCGTACAGCCGCCAATGATTCAGTCTGTCCTGTCACTAATGAACTGCAGGGATCCCGCAGAGTAACCAGAGCTCAGCGGAGCAGAATTAAAAATCAGGAAATGGACAAAATACACACGAGTTCCAAGAGCGTCTAAATAGAAAGAGGTGGGTTTAAGATTCTCAGCACTCCTTCACCATTTTGCACAAAGAGACAGAATTGCCCCGAGATTTTATTTAAATTCAGAAGAACAGGATTAGGGTATAATCAAACAACTCTGCTCAAGCTCGTGATTGGTTTACTGCAGCAGGACGGACAGACAAAGGAGCGAGTAGTTATGATCGCCACCCTGCCCAGGCTCACGGAGTCTGCATTCTACAAGAAGAAGGGGATGATTGGGGTGCGCAAGGGAGGATAGTCACGGAAGTCCTTCAAGTAGCTGCGATGCTTCCCGTTTGCCCAGATTGCCATCTGGATGAACCCAACCAGTGTGAACAACGCAACTGCAAAGAGAGAGAGATAACACAAAACATTTTACAAACAGCATGGAGGTCTTAAATTTTATCCCCAGCCACCCTTCCCCTCCTCACCAGGCCCAGTAAACTTAAGATTGAGGGGGCCGGTCCCTCGACTTCTCCCAGCTGCCTGCAGCTCACCCATCAGCAACCTCTCACTGAGTGGGTAAGGAGGCAGCAGCACTAAGGCAGGTCCCATGGGCTGGCTGCAAGTCACTGGCTGTTAATCTCAGCCTAATCGTCATCCCTTTGAACCTTGCACTCTGACCCACAGTGTAGCTGCCTGAGTGTGGGGAGAATGAGCGATTGAAGCAGAATAGAGTGACTAGTGAGCTACCTCTGCTTCATCCTTCCCCCTTACCGCACTATTTTCTTGTCTTGGTGGTCAACTTGGGATTGGAGGGAAGCGAGCGAGAGTGACAGGGAGCAGTTACCGGCTGTATTTAGCGATGAGCTGCCAGCTCTCACAGCAAGTTTTCTATCACCTCCTCTCCCTTCCCCACCTCACAGCACCTTCTGAAAATACCGCACCCAAAGTTTCTCTCATGTCCTTTGACTTAGATCGTCTCAAAGACAGTTTGGAGAAGGGCAGTCAGACTGAACCAACCCTGTATCGGAGAATCCAGTCAGTTCATTAACAACTGCGATTCTCTCCCCTTGGCCTGAAGGATGGGTTTGAATCACCGGATGTTCACACACAAGGAAATATCATACAGGCAGCTCAACAGCAAAGCCCTGACATTCCCACTTCCCAGTGGATTGGGATCCAGAGCAGAAAGCGGAGCAAATTCCTCTCCCTCTAATCTGGACACACCGAGATCCACAACACCAACGGAGGTTGGTTAACCCAGGACGGAGCTGGGTAATCCTGGCTCAGATGCTGTATGGTACGGAAGGTTGCTTGGGGTTAGAAGTGGTGCCACCTCCAGGCTGGCCAGGTATCTTTGGCCCCGGTTGCTCTGATCATTGATCCCAGCGCAGCAGCAAAGCTTGCTGAGAGTCCAGCGTCAGATTTAAATAACTCCCTTGGAAAAGGAGGAACTCGGTGACGCAGAAAGGGGTCCTGTTTTTGTGCCGGGTCACTCAGTAAGAGGGTGACCGCAAGCTCCGCCCACCGAGGAGCTCCCTCACAAGCGATATGGAGGGTCTGGACTGCCTTCATTACAGTAAGCCTGTTGCAGTCAGTTGTCTAACCCAAATCATTAGCAAAGCACGCTACCTTACCTGGGAGACACTGAGTCATTACAGTGAAGCCAATCCAGGATCCCACCTGTGAACAGAGACCAGAGCTACATTACTCACTCATTCATTCACATTGAAGGCAGTATATCCTCACTGTATTCCTGTGTTAATAAGATTAACCATGCGACAGGCTGGTATGATGATGGTCACGGTCATGAAGGCCCATTAATCAGCCTGCAAATCCTTCCACTATTCAACAAGTGAAGAGGGTGAAGCCACAAATAACAAATGGATCCAATTTGTAAAGGCACTCAGAAGCGGTCCTTCTCTAATGGTCCGATCTGTTGACATATTTCAGATGGCTCGATAAGATCAGCAGCCGCATTCCCCAGGGTTGAGGGAGATGGAGATATTCACGCCCTGGGATTCTGCTCAGTTGGAGGGCAGGCGCAGCACAACAATCATTAATTCACCAGCAGCCCCTCCATTTATAGAGTTCGCAGCCACATTATCTTCAATTGGGATAGGTCAAAGATAAACGTGGGGATAATTTTAAATTTCCAAATTTAAAAAAATTGGTTTCATATTGTGATAACAGGAAACATTACATCAGTTCCCTATCAGACCCAACTGGGACACGCTTCAGCAAAGGGCTGGCAAGAATGTTTGGCTTTGGGGGCAGCACGGTGGCACAGTGGGTTAGCCCTGTTGCCTCACAGCGCCGAGGTCCCAGGTTCGAATCCCGGCTCTGGGTCACTGTCTGTGTGGAGTTTGCCCATTTTTCCCGTGTTTGCATGGATTTCGCCCCCACAACCCAAAGATGTGCAGGGTAGGTGGATTGGCCACGCTAAATTGCCCCTTAATTGGAAAAGATGAATTGGGTACTCTAAATTTATTTAAAAAAAATAATGTTTGGCTTTGCCTAGACTTCAAGCTTCAATATTTCAGGGCGGCAAATTCAGCAGCAAGTGAGTGGACTGCGAGTACGCCCGTGCCTGCGCACGGACCATGCCCACTAGTGGACGCTGTCTCTGACCGTCCATGTCTGCACACAGTTTAAAAAATCTAATATATATAAACTAAAGTATTAAGCCCAGTCAGAGTTCCAAGCAGCAGCAGCAAGTTCAATATACAGGCAGGGACTTACCTCGTATGTATAGTTAGGACAAGACACCAGGAGGAAAAGCCAGGTAAAAGGGTTTTGGTTGGGAAAGGAATCCTGCGCGCTTTAGAGCCTGAAGGGAGAGAAGAGGATACAATGATTGTCCACTGTGTTCACAACATATGTTGCCCAACCAGCCCTCAGACGCAGAGCGAGGGGAAAGAGGAGAGAAAAGAGAGAAAAAAAAACACAGATGCAGGGGGGGTTCATGATGGTTTCAGTCAATGGTGTCCATTCTTCAGCGAGAACTTTCACTCCCACGAGTTGGAAAGTGTAACCCAGGCCCACATTCCAACATAATCGGAGCCCGCAGCCTCCAACAGTCTGGAGAGGTCCAGTACAACAGCTCTGTAATTTTAGCTGAGATGCAAACAGGGATGCTGCCTGCCCCCTCGGGGTGGATGGAACAAATCCCATGGAACTATTTCAAGCCGGGGTGGGGGGGGTCACAATCACATTGTTCTGTGTGGGATCTTGCTGTGCAGAGCTGGCTGCTGGGTTTCCTCCATTACAACAAGGGACTGGACTTCAAAAAGTTATTTGGAGGGTCGGTACAGACGCAATGGGCGAATGGCCTCTTCCTACTTTCATGGCCATTCGGCCCATCGAGTCTATTTCCCCATTCTATCATGGTTGATACATTCCTCATCTGCTACCTGTAATGTTACAGACCAAGAGCTGGATTGTGAAATCAGCCAGAGCATCTCCTCCCTCAAACACATGACCTCGGAATGGGAGTCAGCAATTTAGCCTCAACGCCCTTAATGCGATTGTGGCTGATCCCATCCTGGCCTCAACTCCAGCGTTCTGCCCGTGCTCCATAACCCTTCAACCAGTTACCAATTAAAAATCTGTCTAACTCCTCCTTAAATTTACTCACTGTCCCAGCATCCACTGCACTCGGGTAGCAAATTCCACAGATTCTTTGGGAGTAGTTTTTCCTCAAATCTGTTTTAAATTTGCTACCTCTTAATCTAAGATTATTACCTCTCGTTTTAGAATGCCCCACAAGAGGAAGCACCCGCTTCTCGTCTACTTTATCCATACATTTCAGCATCTTGAATACCTCAGTTAGCTCTCCCCTCATTCTTCTGAACTCTGGAGAGTACAGGTCTAAACTATTCAATCTCTCCTCATACGACAAACCCTTCAATCTCTGGAATCAATCTCCTGCACTGTAGGAATTATTTTGTTTATTTAAAGATATTTTTATTCAAAGCATTTCCAAGTTATTTACAAAGCACCCATTTAAACCAAAACATAATACATACCCACAGTACAGTAAAAACACCCCAACACCCCCCCTCCTCTGCTGACGTTTACCATTCCTTAAAAAAGGCAATGACTGGCCTCCATTTCGAAAAGAACCACTCCCCCCGTTGCTCTCTTTTGTGGCTCTAAATATGGCAATTAATAAGGTCGCCTTTCTTAATCTTAATTATGAATATGCTTTCAGAGTCGCCAGGTATCTCTCGATACCGCCACAAGGTTCAACTGAATACCGATCAAAGAGCCAATATACCAGTTAGTTAGTTCAAAGTCAATACTACTTTATTTACACACAGTATGGTTTACTCATGCACAATACCACTACAGGCTAAACTATATCTATCACTAACACCTATACCTAACTTCGGGTGCCCACTTAGGTCAGAGGAATAGTGGCCGTTGTTCGGATCTGAGGCTGTTGGGGTCGAAGAGGTAGCAGGAGTGTAGCTAAGGTAGTCTGTCTGGTAGCGAGCGTTGAACCTGAACTTACTGCTTCTGGTGATGCAGGTGGAAGGGTCTCTCCGCTTGAGAGCCAAATCCAAGAGGCTGAACATAGGGCAGGGGTTCCTCCTTATACTCGGGGGTCTTCGCGCACTTTTAGGCCGGCCTTAAACTTGGTCCCAATCAATTGGGCAGCTTCTCGATCACCGCCATCGATCTGAGCCAATAAAGGGGCGGGTGCCTTGATGGCTGGGCGTGTCTTAAGTGGCCGTTGGCCTTGCTTTGTTTGTGTCTTCTTGCTGAGGTAGTGGCGCCGGACTGCCTGGGACGGTATCGGCTACCCGAGCACCAGTTCTTTGCTTCTCGGAGATGGGCCATCAAATGTGCAAATCGGCCAAGAGTTTTGGTTCCGTCTGCAGCCTGTCTTCCCAAATACACATTCAAGCTCTGTGCCTGCTTGTTTACTTTGCATTGTCCATTTTTCCCTGTATGCTCCGAGAGTGTCCATTTTATATGCTGACAGTGGCCATCCCAGATGGCTACACCCTCCGCCCGGCAAATTTAATTTTCTCCAAATGAAGGAATTCCGCCAAGTCATTCACCCACCCCACTGCTTTAGGCGACTCCAGATCACGCCACCCTAACAAGATCCGTCTCCGGGCTATCTTCCCACCTGTACTCTCGGATCCTCCAACACCCCGAATCTCGCCAGCCACGGGCTCGGAACCACCCTCACCCCCACACTGCAGGGATTCTATGGACCCACTGAAAGATAATATATAAATGAAAGTTTCTTTCTTAACACTGTGGGAGGGGAGTTTCTGACTGCAGCACACCCAATCTCAATATCCTTTGAGAAATTGTGATGATTTTGAAACTACCTCAAAATATTGCCACATTGGATTTTCAGAAAATGCTCGGCAAAAGTTCCACATGAAAGACTTTTCCAACTAACCACGGGTGCTCCAGTTTCCTCCCACAAGTCCCGAAAGATGTGCTTGTTAGGTGAATTGGACATTCTGAATTCTCCCTCAGTCTACCCGAACAAGCGCCGGAGTGTGGCGACTAGGGAATTTTCACAGTAACTTCATTGCAGTGTTAATGTAAGCCTACTTGTGACACTAATAAAGACGATTATAAAAATGAAATCGGGGTCATGGAGCTGGAGAGCAAGTTGATGTAGTGCTTGCGAGAGGTGCAATAACAGATTATGGGCGGTGGGGAAGGTGGCTAGTGCTGACTGGCAATTCACAGGGTCAGTGTTTTGACGTCTGTGGCTTCTAATCTAAAAAAGGCCTGGGAGAGGCTGAAATAAGGCGACTGGTCAAATTCTCCGATGACACTCAAACAGGGACAGCAGAAGCAGAGGATGCAGTTTAATTTGCAAAGTACACAGGGACCTGACAGAGCACATTACATGAATATAACTGCAGTGGGTAAAAGCAAATTACTGCAGATGCTGGAATCTGAAACAAAAACAGAAAATACTGGACAATCGCAGCAGGTCTGACAGCATCTGTGGAGAGAGAAGGGAGCTGATGGTTCGAGCCTGGATGACTCTTTGTCGAGACTTTGACACAGACTCATCCAGACTCGAAACGTTAGCTCTCTTCTCTCTCCACAGATGCTGTCAGACCTGCTGTGATTGTCCAGTATTTTCTATAATTGCAGTGGACGTGGATCAGTCATGCAAGAGGGTAGATAAAATATAACAGACGTATACACTGAATGGAACAGACTCAGAAATGGAGGCTTGGGTGTGAACTGTATTCTTTTAAGCGAAGAAGCAATTCTTAAAACTGGCTGAACCACCCGAAGTTATGAATTTAAATCGCTTGTGTCAGATGGCTCCCAGCCAGGTACAACTGTCCACAGGAAGTTAGCACTTCTGGGGGAAACCCTTATGTGGGAGCCTCCCGGAGGCATTCCCCAGCGTCACATTGGGGGACCCCCTAAATGTGACTCTGGGGAACCAGGAGGTTATGGGCCGAGGTGTCGGAAAGAAATGTTCAGTATTTTATAAAGATGTTAACCAGTGTAAACTGAGCGAGACTGCAATTGTTTCAGAGAGTTTTGCAGCAAACTATCCACTTGCCAATGTTCAAGAGTTGAGACTGTAGCTGTGCCAGCGCCTAAAGGGTTATTCAAAGACTCAAAGTACTGCCTGTTCTTAATGGGCTGTCAACAGGCCACCTGTGCAAAACAAATAATCTGCCCGTTTGGATACGTTAAATGCTCCAGGATCCTTGGCATTCGACTCCATGACACTCAACCGGACCAGGGATTAATTCTAAACAAATTATCTTTAATTAGAGCAGGAGATGGAGTTACAAAGATGCCAGAGCTTAAGGTTGACACCACATTCCACACACAAATCTTTGCTTGGCGAGGCAGTGCACTCTCTGCTGCTATTTTCCTGCCCGTTTTGTGCCTCTTCAGAGCTGCCTGCCCGTCTCAGACAGAAAGGAAACGCAGCAACACACTCCCAAAGGTAGAAGACCAGCGGTGATCTGACTAAATGGTGGAGCAGGATCAAGGGGCCAAATGACCTACTCCTGTCCCGAAGTTCCTATATTCGCATTCTGCCCTCAGATATCTGTTCCCTCCTCCCAACAACCTCGACCTTCAGTGCAGGGACTGGCCTGCAATAAACACCAATATCTACCCCCCCCCCCCCCCCCCCCCCCCAATCAAAAGACTTGGCTCTATTTCAGGGACATTAAAACCAGCCCCCAACAGAGGCCAGTTCACAAAAACATCACAGAAATGTTAGGGCTCAGGAGGCCATTCGGCCCGCCCTGTCTGCACCAGCCCCCCCCCCGAATGAGCAACCCGCCTAGTTCCATTCTCCTGCTTTCTCCCCCATAACCCTGCACAAATAACAATCAAATTCCCTTTGAATGCTTGAATTGAACCTGCCTCCATCACACACTCAGGCATTGCATTCCAGGCCTTAACCACTCGCTGCTGAAGAAACTTTTCCTCATATCACTAGTGCTGTTTTTTACTAATTATTTTAAATCTGAGGCCTCACGTTCTCGATCCTTCCTTCCACGAGCTGGGGGACAGTTTCTCCCTATCCACCCTGTCCAGAACCCTCATGATTCTGAGCATCTCTATCAAATCTCCTCTCAGCCTTCTCTTCTCCAAGGAAAACAGTCCAAATTTCTCCAATTTGTCTTCATTACTGAAGTTCTTCATCCCCGGAACCATTTTCTAAAACCTTTTCTGCGCTCCCTCCAATGTCAGTGTGGCGCCCAGAACTGGACGCAACACTCCAGCTGAGGGTGAACTAGTGACTTGCACAAGTTCAACACCACCTTCCTGCTCTTCTACTCTACGCTTCTACTGATAAAGTCTAGATACTTTGAGCTTTACAAACTACGCTCCCAATCTGCCTTGCCACCTTCAATAATTTATGCACATGTATACCCACGTACCTCTGCTCCTGCACCCCCTTTAGAGTTGTACCCTGTATTTTAAAGGCAGCATGGCGGTGCAGTGGCTAGCACTGCTGTCTCATGGCGCCGAGGTCCCAGGTTCGACCCCGGCCTGGGTCAATGTCCGTGTGGAGTTTGCACATTCTCCCCGTGTCTGTGTGGGTTTCACCCCCACAACCCAAAGATGTGCAGGCTAGGTGGATTGGCCACGCTAAATTGCCTTAATTGGAAAAAATGAATTGGGTACTCTAAATTTAAAAAAAAAAGTTTTACCCCGTATTTTATACTATTTCCCCGTGTTCTCTCTACCAAATGAATCGCCTCACATTTCTCTGCATTGAACTTCATCTGCCACCCATCCCACCAACATTTGAAGTTCTATCCTCCGCACGGTTCATAATGCTTCCGAATTTTGTCTTATTTGGCAAACTTTGTGCCCGAACACCCAAGGTCTAGGTCGCTAATAAAAATCAGGAAGAGCAAGGTTCCAAATAGAGGGTGGGGTGATAAAATTGCCATTTTAAAATTGATTAAAAAAAAGGGGTTGAATTCTTGCTGGGAAAACCAAAATCTGGGAACGAGCCGGGGGTTCGGACTAATTTTGGGAGAGCCATCACGGACCTGATGGGTTGGGTACCCTCCTCCTGCAGAGTGAAACACTTCAAAAATTTGTAAGAATGTTAAAGATTTTAAACATTTATTGCGATCTGTCTTGGTTTATAACAACGAAGGAGACAGGTTTGCGGTATTACAGGGAGGCTGGAGTAACGGGTGTCATGCAGGAAGTGCAGTGAAGGCCACAAATCAGATCAGAGCGATCTTATTGAATGGCGGAACAGGCTCACTCCTGCTCCTATTCCACACGATCTTGTGCTCGTAATACTCCATTCACAGGGTACGGGCCATCAGGCATACACAGGATAATCTACACAGCGTGCAGCGTACACAGAGCAGGCGATAGCTTAGCGTGCAGTGTACAAAAGGGAGGGAGTGAATAGTGTACACGGTAAACGGCGGTGCTGGCTGACCCTAATGGCCCTCAGTGCCGTATGGACAGTTCCAGGGCAAGATCGATCACAATTATATTTGTGAGGAAAATGAATAATTTATTTATTAATCCTCGGATTGCGGGCTATGTGGACAATGTCAGCATTTACTGCCCATCCCTGGGAAGATGGTGGCAGTTTGATACAATTGGGGTGGCTTGCTAGGCCTATCCACAGGGCAATTAAAAATCAATCAAGTTGCTGTGGAGGAGCAACAACAACAACATGCATTCATAGAGTGCCTATAATGTGGCAACATATATCCCACGACACTTCACAGCAGCGTTAGTTGCAAACAAATCAGACACAAGCCACAGTAGGAGGTCAGGGCAGATGATTAAAAGTAGGTATTTAAAAGGGACATCTCAGAGGAGGAAAGCGAGGTGGGGATGCAGAGAGGCTTAGGGAGAGAACGCCAGAGCTCACAGCCAGAACAGTTGAAGGCATGAGCACCGAGAGTGGAGGAATTTAAAATGCTCCAAATTGGCAGATACCTCGAAGGGTTGTAAGGGCCGCAGGAGAGAGAAAGCACAGATGAGAATTAAAACAAAACGATTGCTTGACCAGAAGCTAAAATGAAGGTCAATGAGCACGGGGGGATGGGGAAGACTGGCCGTGGTCGGCAGCTCTCCTTCCCCCAAATACATTTGTGAGCCAGTTAGGCTTTGTGGTCATGCTACCTCTTTATTCGTTAAATGAATTCAATTCCCCAAACCGCCACGGTATGGGTTATAAAGTCCTGATTTATGGAGCACTGCGACATCGCAGTACCCACTTCACTGCTACCTGGCTTGCCGGCACGTCACGTACACAGTCTCACCTGGTGGCCGGAGGTTTCTCAACGCTACGTGGATCGAGAAGTTACCAATCTGGCAGAACTGCGGGAGAGAAAAAGAGCAAGAAGAGGTGTGATCAGCAAGGAACGTGGAGGCTCCCGAGAGCTACGAGCTCCACCGGCAATAGTCACCAGATTAGCATCACAGTACAAGATGGGCCTTCACCCAGAACTGGAAGGACTTGCTAACAAGGTGAGATGAAGTAGGGTGGAGGGGGCAGGTTCACAAGAACATGAGAACTAGGAGCAGGAGTCGGCCATCTGGCCCCTCGAGCCTGCTCCACCATTCAATGAGATCATGGCTGATCTTTTGTGGACTCAGCTCCACTTTCCGGCCCGAACACCATAACCCTTAATCCTTTTATTCTTCAAAAAACTATCTATCTTTAACATTTAATGAAGGCGCCTCAACTGCTTCACTGGGCAAGGAATTCCATAGATTCAGAACCCTTAGGAGGAACTTCTTCACCCAAAACTCAGTCCTAAATCTACCTCCCCTTATTTTGAGGCTATGCCCCCTAGTTCTGCTTTCACCCGCCAGTGGAAACAACCTGCCCGCATCTATTCTATCTATTCCCTTCATAATTTTTTATGTTTCTATAAGATCCCCCCTCATCCTTCTAAATTCCAACGAGTACAGTCCCAGTCTACTCAACCTCTCCTCTTAATCCAACCCCTTCAGATCTGGGATTAACCTTGTGAATCTCCTCTGCATACCCTCCAGCGCCAGTACGTCCTTTCTCAGGTAAGGAGACCAAACAGAACACAATACTCCAGGTGTGGCCTCACTAACACCTTATACTATTGCAGCATAACCTCCCTAGTCTTAAACTCCATCCCTCTAGCAATGAAGGATAAAATTCCATTTGCCTTCTTAATCACCTGTTGCACCTGTAAACCAACTTTTTGTGACTTTCTGTGCCCCGAGGGACACCACTAGCTACTGATTGCCAAGCAGAGAAACACCCATTAATCCCCACTCTTTGCTTTCTATTAATTAACCAACCCTCTATCCATGCTACTACTTTACCCTTAATGCCATGCATCTTTATCTTATGCAGCAACCTTTTGTGTGGCACCTTGTCAAAGGCTTTCTGGAAATCCAGATATACCACATCCATCGGCTCCCCGTTACCTACCGCACTAGTAATGTGTTCAAAAAATTCCACTAAATTAGTTAGGCATGACCTGCCCTTTATGAACCCATGCTGTGCTGCCCAATGGGACAATTTCCATCCAGATGCCTCACTATTTCTTCCTTGATGATAGATTCCAGCATCTTCCCTACTACAGAAGTTAAGCTCACTGGCCTATAATTACATGCTTTCTGCCTACCTCCTTTTTTAAACAGTGGTGTCACGTTTGCTAATTTTCAATCCGCCGGGACCACCCCAGATTCTAGTGAATTTCGGTAAATTATCACTAGTGCATTTGCAATTTCCCTCGCCATCTTTTAGCACTCTGGGGTGCATTCCATCAGGGCCAGGAGACTTGTCTACCTTTAGCCCCATTAGCTTGCCCATCACTACCTCCTTAGTGATAACAATCCTCTCAAGGTCCTCACCTGTCAAAGCCTCATTTCTATCAGTCACTGGCATGTTATTTGTGTCTTCCATTGTGAAGACCGACCCAAAAAACCTGTTCAGTTCCTCAGCCATTTCCTGATCTCCCATTATTACATGTCCCTTCTCATCCTCTAAAGGATGAATATTTACCTTAGCCACTCTTTGTTTTATATATTTGTAGAAACTTTTACTATCTGTTTTTATATTCTGAGCAAGTTTACTCTCATAATCTTATCACAGATTAGAAACAACATAGAACATAGAACAGTACAGCACAGAACAGGCCCTTCGGCCTTCAATGTTGTGCCGAGCCATGATCACCCTACTCATGATCACCCTACTCAAACCCACGTATCCACCCTACACCCACAACCCAACAGTGCAGAAGGAGGCCATTTGGCCCATCGCGTCTGCACCGGCTCTTGGAAAGAGCACCCTACCCAAGCCCACACCTCCACCCTATCCCCATAACGCAGTAACTCACCGAACACCAAGGGCAATTTTGGACACTAAGGGCAATTTAGCACGGCCAATCCACCTAACCTGCACATCTTTGGACTGTGGGAGGAAACCGGAGCACCCGGAGGAAACCACGTACACACGGGGAGAACGTGCACACTCCGCACAGACAGTGGCCCAAGCCGACTATCGAACCTGGGACCCTGGTGCGGTGAAGCAATTTTGCTAACCACTATGCTATCGTGCTGCATTCCGTATGCTTTCTTGACTACCTTGTCCACGTGTGTTGCCACCTTCTAAAATCTGTGGACCTGCACGTCCAGATCTCTCTGACATTCTATAGTCCCAAGAGTTTTACCTTTTACGTATATTTCCCCTCTATGTTAGACCTACCAAAATGCACTACCTCACATTTGTCTGGATTAAACTCCATTTGCCATTTCTCTGCCCAAGTCTCCAGCCTGTGTCCTGCTGTATCTTCTAACAATCCTCAACACTATCTGCCACGCCACCAAATTTGGATGTCATCCGCGAACGTACTAATCAGACCGACTACATTTTCATCCAAATCGTTTATGTACACCACATACAACAGAGGCCCCTGCACAGATCCCTGTGGAACACCACTAATCACAACCTTCCATTCAGAAAACACCCTTCTACTGCTACCCTTTTGTCTTGTGACTGAGCCAATTCTGTCCCCATCTTACCACATCACTTCTGATCCCGTGTGACTTAATCTACCTTACTCTTCTTTATAGATTTTTTAGTAGCTTTCTGTTGCCCCCTAAAGATTTCCCAGTCCTCTAGTCTCTCACTAATCTTTCCACTTTGTATGCTTTTTCCTTCAATTTGATACTCTCCCTTATTTCCTAAAATATCCACGGTCCATTTTCCCTTTCTACCGTCCTTCCTTTTTGTTGGTATAAACCTTTGCTGAGCACTGTGAAAAATCACTTGGAAGGTTCTCCACTGTTCCACCATAAAGTCTTTGCTCCCAGTCAACCGTAACTAGCTCTTCTCTCATCCCACTGTAATCTCCTTTGTTTAAGCACAAAACACTTTTACCTTCTCACCTTCCATCTGTATTTTAAATTCCACCATATTGTGATCGCTCCTTCCGAGAGGATCCCTAACTATGAGATCATCGTGTGGAGCATCGGCCTACTCTGGTGCTTTAATTTCTATGTAATCCCAGCTTTCCTAGGCCTCCTGTGTGTCACGCTTTAGTGGGAGAAGTTCAGGGATACAGCAGGCGAATGGTGACCTGAAGCTCCCCTACTCCCAGTCAGCAATTCCTGCAAATAGATGAGACACCAGCCCAGGCTCACTCTCCTTTATTCCCATGCCAATGTCGGCATCTTTCACGTTACAGGTATTCACACCACAACACTGGAGCTTAGGTGCAACCTCACCCACCCATCTCCATTCTGTAATCTCTCTCACACAGAGTACCCTCCTCAGGAACCTTCAGCTAAAACAACCTCTAGCATTACTCTAAACTCAGTCACTCCAGATTGTCCCTCCATAACCATTAGAGGGAGGAGTCAGTACACTCTGACATAAATGTGCTCTGTGTACTGTGAGGCTGCCTCCCAACTGGAGAATGCTAATATCAGGTTCGTCGCTACTTATTCTAAAGATGTGCAGGTTGGGTGGATTGGCCATGATAAATTGCCCTTAGTGTCCAAAATTCTATGATAATCTATGATTAACCTTGGACAAAAGTTCGGCACAACATCGTGGGCCGAAGGGCCTGTTCTGTGCTGTATTTCCCTATGTTCTATTCTGGCAATTTCACTCAATAAGTTAAAATGGAAAGAGGGAAGAAAATTTCAGCAAAACACACATGATCTGGTAACACAAATGGATTAAAGCAAAACCCGCAGCACCATCACTCAGTTATTAAGAACAAACTTCAGCTTCCAGATATTAGGGAAAAGGAAACTCACCAGGAATATAGCAAGAGCAATTTTCACTTGTTTGTCTCCATAAGCTGAAACAGAGAGGAAAGGAAAGAGTCAGATTATCAAGGAGGCCAGAGAGATTGCAAAAACAAAAGTCCAACCTAATCTCCAATGCGCCCACCAGTAAATGGGCAGCACAAGTGGATAGCACTGTGGCACGTTCGCCCAGTGTCTGCGTGGGTTTCCTCCGGGTGCTCCGGTTTCCTCCCAAAGACATGCAGGTTAGGTGGTTTGGCCGTGCTAAATTGTCCTTCGTGCCCAAAAAGGTTAGGAGTTATTGGGTTACGGGGATAGGGTGGAAGTGAGGGCTTAAGTGGTCGGTGCAGACTCGATGGGCCGAATGGTCTTCTTCTGCACTGTATGTTCTTCTATGTTGTAAAGGTTATTGATTGGTAACCATCAGAAGGCCTCAAACAGCTGGGGCTGAAGCTCCACCTGTCCCAGCAGCTGGAACATGATCTCCACCAAGTCCACAAACAGCTGGGGCTGAATCTCCACCTGTCCCAGCAGCTGGAACATGATCTCCTCCAAGTCCACAAACAGCTGGGGCTGAAGCTCCACCTGTCCCAGCAGCTGGAACATGATCTCCACCAAGTCCACAAACAGCTGGGGCTGAGGATCACACTAATCCAAACAGCCAGAGGCCTATTGTTAACCCGGTTGTGGCCGAAGGTACCTGGAGAAGGGGTTGGGGAGGGGGGGGGGGGGGGGGGGGGGGGGGGGGGGGCGGGGTGCACACAGTGGTGTTAGTGATGCTGACCCAAGGTTTCTTCGATGCCACCTCCGTCCCACACAATAATCGAGATGCCTGGAGGCCCAAGTCACAGAAGACGGAACATATGCAGCACCCCACCTCCCCAGCCAGCACTCTCCTTGGACAGCTCAGTGATCTACACAAATCAGTCACTGCTATAGCTATTGGAAAGCAGACATCAAAATTGGGCGCCCCTGCACTTTGCCTACAGAATCATAGAATTTATAGTGCAGAAGGATGCCATTTGGCCCATCGAGTCTGCACCAGCTCTCAGAAAGACCACCCTACTTAAGCCCAAACCTCCACCTTATCCCCCTATCCCAGTAACCCCACCTAACCTTTTGGACACTAAAGGGTCAATTTAGCATTTCCAATCCACCTGACATGCACATCTTTGGACTGTGGGAGGAAACCGGAGCACCCGGAGGAAACCCACGCAGACACGGGCAGACATTCACCAGAGGCCGGAATTGAAGCTGGGACCTTGGAGCCGTGAGGCAGCAGTGCTAGCCACTGTGCCACCACAGGTGACCTACATACTGACTGTTGAAGATGGAGCTAAAAATGGATCATTCTGATGTTCGTAGTCCTGATCCTGTCGGTATAAATCACCATTACAAACTCCAGTGGTGCACAGGTTGAATCTGCGGGAGCCTTGCAGACTTAAAACCCTGGCGGTTTTGCCCAGAGTCCTTCATCTAATATAATGCGTCACATCTGGAGACATGGACTCTTCCAACACGCAGCAAACTGGAACTTGCAAAATGACCAACCTCACTTGCTCTTGACACCTCGGGGCTCAGTGGTGGAATTAGACAGGAACAGACACTAAACCAAAGGCGGATACATCAGGTGGGATGACCCAAACCTTGTTCAGATTATAAAAGGAGCGCTGCGGGTGCATGAAGGTCAGGCGAGTGTGCGAGCAAAGTGTTCAGGGAGGGAATTCCATACCTTCGGGTCTAGATGGCTCAAGGCACAGTGGGTGACGGGAGTAAGGGGATTCATAAGTTAGAAGACTTCAGGAACATCTGACTGAATGAGTGCGATCCCTCCTTCACACAAAAGTCATCACTCTACATTCGAGCTCAGTAGTGTTTGACCATTTGGCCACAGAAGGCATCCCAACAGCCTGACCTGGCTGCACACACACACACGGGACAGTCAGGAGGAGCAGGGTAAGACCTTGGAAATGGAACCACAGCAATCACCCTTTTCTCAACAAATGGACATCTGCAGCTGCAGAGATCAGATCTACTTTGTTCCGGAGATAGAGAGAGAAAACTAGCAAGGCCACACCAGTTGCCAACACTGCATTGTGTGAGAAATGTCATTATAGAAACAGCTGCAGTCCGTGCACCTTAACCAAGCTTTTGGTCACCTGCCCTGTATCTCAGGTGCTCAATGTCAAATGCTGTTTGATAAAAGCTCTGTGAAGCAGCTTGGAATCTTTTACCGCATTACAGGCGATACACAAGTGCGAGTTGTTGATGGTGTTGCCTCTAATTGGTTCATTCTATCCTGGGATGTGGACGATATTGGCACGGCCTCATTTATTGCTCGGAGAGGCAGGCATAGATCGATGTGCCTCAATATCACACCAGGGCATTTCGTCAACAAGCAGCTGGGACATGCCAATGTGACCGTGCCGCAGCACAACATGCATGTATCAGTGCAGTGCAGGGCAGCAGCCACCTTGAATCGTTGTGAGCCGTGACTTACCAGGGGGTGTGTAGAGCGGGTGGTTGATGTGATATGCCAGCCACGCCGCGAATCCCCAGTAGTAGGTGCAATTCTAAAAGAGGAAGGAAAACACGAATTAAACAGGACTCGGAACAAGACTTGAAGATCAAAGTAGCAACAGATCGGGTGAAGGCACCGGTTAATCTCACAAACCTAACAGCATTGAATGGCTAGAATGACACTGATTGAAACATCTCCTGGCATTAGACACATGCACAATCCCATTCATACACAATCCCATTCCCACACAATCCCATTCCCAAAGTACAAAATGCTCCAAAATCCATAATTGGGTCTCAGTTCAATCAATAAGGGGGTGCACTCTCTCTCTCTCATTTCCCTCTCCTGCTCCTTTGGGAGGTACTTGCCTAGGGGAGAAGCAGCTCGAGGGTGTCACTGGTAAAGTTTGCCTATACTGCTCATAATCCCTGTTAATTCAGAGGGGTGACTGCCGTGGTCATTGCACTGAACGCGCTTCCACAAGGATCCAGGCTATTGACCCAGCGACAAATAGAGGAACATTGATATATGTCCACGTCCAGATGGTGTGGACAGGAGCCTGGAGGTGATGTGTGCCCATGCGCCTGCTTTGTTTGCTCTCTCGGTGGCAAGATGGCATTGCAGTCCACCTTGGAAACAGCCACAGTGTAGCAGTGGGGGAACAGAGTGGTCATGGAGTCCAACGGCAAAGGCACTGGTCAAGCAAATTCCTCTGTCCTGGATGCTGCTAGGCTTTGAGCACTGCGGCTGTGGTGGTGAGTATTCCATCACAGTCCTGACTTGAGCCTTGCCTTGGAGATGCTGCAGGGAGTCAGGTAAGTCACTCATAGGCCAGTAACAAACCTCTGCCCTTCTGTTGCTGCCATTGTGTTGCCATGGCCATGCTAAATTGCCCTTAGTGTTGGGTGGGGTTACTGGGTTATGGGGATAGGGTGGAGGTGTGTGGTTGGGTAGTGTGCTCTTTCCAAGAGCCGGTGCAGACTCGATGGGCCGAATGGCCTCCTTCTGCACTGTAAATTCTATGTGTGGTCCAGTCAAGTTTCCTGTGCTCTTAATTGTTATTCAATGACTTCTACGTGATGTTCCGTGCATGTGACTTGGTCGCAATGCCCGGTCCACAGCTGAACAGTCTGCCACTGCCGGTCTAAGCTTATACACAAAGAGCAGCTAATTGGGTTGGGTACTGGAGGCTGTTATGAGCTGGAGTCAGGGGGTGGTTGGGGATATATTTACAACCATTAGAAATGCAAAACATTGCAATCATTATGGAACAAACCAGCAAGTACATTGTTTTATAATCGAGCAGTTTAAGGCCTTCTGTTCAGGCTGACTGCATTGCAGGATGTATGCTGCAAGCAACATGATAGCATCTGGAGGATGTACCAAAGCAGGGGGGGGGGGGGGGGGGGGGGAGGAGGAGAGATCAAATTCAGTGTAGATCAACATATCTGAACTGGTCACGACCTCGCAGTGCCAGAGGAATGCACAATGCATTTTTGCTGAGGGATGTCACAGGTTCCTCTTTGGTTAAAGCCATCACCTGTCACAAAGAAATGTTGTCTCTGTAGCTACTGGCAATGCTGGTGCCCTCAGCCCAAGGGGGTCAAATAATGAGGGCAGGCTGCATGAAGTTGGCTCACACTCCCTGGACTACAGGCATTTCAGGAGTGGTTTAATGGAGCTGCTGAAGATGATTAAAATGATAGGACTGGGTAGACAGAGAGGAACTATTGGCTGGCGGGAGTTTGAGAGGAGCTCATCCATTTCTGGTTCTAACTTTGCCATAGCATCACTCATGCTAGTCCCACACACAAACGGCTGACATTTTACATCCTTGATTCCCCAACAAGCCACTCCGGTGTTAAAGGAACTACAGCTGGGGCGAGACCGGCACTGTCCGATCCTACCTCCCATGTTCCGAGAATTAAAACAGGAAGTTCATCTCAAAATACCCACATGTTAGAAAATTATTCTTCGCTCCACTTGCACAAGCTAATTCCTCCACTATTTCAAAGAAAGTCAATCCAAGCTGCAGAATAACACCTCATCTATTGGGCAATTTACTGCCTTCTGGACTCACACCGACTTCAACAATTTCAAACCGTAACCTCTGCCTCCAATCTTTTTGGGTGTGGTTCTTTCTGGATAGCAGTTGTTCGCGGAAGAAATTGCTATATGTATCAAAGAATTGATATAAGTAATAATAAAGATGTCTCAAGTATTATCGCAGCACAGGTCAAGGGAAAACCAGTAAAGCAAAGGGTTAAAATGTTGAATCTTAAAGAAAAGTCACCTGCACTGGAGATAATTCAATCATCCTACAGAGCATTAGGGTAAGAAACGGGACCAACGTCACAGAAACCATGGCTCCAGCCTGTCTGTAAGAGATTCACTGTCCAGCCCAGAGCAGGGAATAAAAACACGTTAACACCCCATCAAGAAGTTCAGGAGAAGAATCCAGGAGATTGTAAAGAAGCATTATATTAGTTGATCGTTTTCCAATTAAAAGGCCCAGGAAATAGGCATATTGATCACCTTGTATTGTTCCGAATGAATCGATGACGTCAATGCGTACTTGTAACTCTGAAAGAACTTTAAATATATATGCATGTAACTCTGACTGTGATCAGAGCTGACTTTTGCGAGCTAAGAGTAGCAGCAGAGTTTGCCTCTCCTGTGTGCACAGCAATTCCGAATAAACGCAACTTTTACAACTCCACGTGGTCGAGAACAGACTCTTGAGCATTTCTTCCCTCCAACAGCAGTTATTAATGATGATTCTGCTTTTCCCATTTACATCTCCTCTAGATCAGGGATTTTCTAACTGCAGGTCGCAGTTGGGTGGTGGGAGGGTCGCAGAGCGATTTGTCGCGCCGTTCCTGATTGCAGGAGAAGCGCTCAACGGCCGCATCCGGCTTTTAAATTGAGAACGTCAGCAGGTCAAAAGCTCTAAACAGGTGAGAAAACTGCAGCTAACCAGAAGCTAAGCATTATAAAAGGAGGTCACTTTTACCTTGAAGATGTTTCGGAATGGCATGGTGCCATGGGAAAACCGGTGAATAAACAGAGTCTCCAGCAGCCTCTTGATGTAGTGGAAGGAGTGACAAATACAGGCAAGGCTGCAGGAAGGAGAGATAGTGAGATTAGGGTCAACTTGTACTACAATCTGGTTAAGTATTGTTCAAAATGGTTCCTTCCCGGTTTGGTTTCTGATGGTATTAAGCAAACAGTTAGTAAAATGCAATAGTCGAGTGGTCACTAAGGAACATTCAACCCTTCAATTATCTTAGTGGAGTGCTCCAAAACTCCATTGAACATTGCAAGAAACATGGAATCTTATTAGGGATCTGTAATAAATGTCAGCTTTGCCAATAACAGGCATTCAGCCTCTGATCTTCGGGTAAGCTTTCTCCAAGGCAGCCTTCAGGACACGCAACAACGCAGAATCGCCGAGCAGAAACTTGTAGCCAAGTTCCGTACACATGAGAACGGCCTCAACCAGGACCTTGGATTCATGTTGCATTACGTTCATCCCCCCACCATCTGGCCAGGGCTTGCAAAATCCTACTTAGAACATAGAACAGCACAGAACAGGCCCTTCGGCCCTCGATGTTGTGACGAACAATGATCACCCTACTTAAACCCACGTAACCCGTATACCCATAAGCCAACAATCCCCCCATTAACCTTACACTACGGGCAATTTAGCATGGCCAATCCACCTAACCCGCACATCTTTGGACTGTGGGAGGAAACCGGAGCACCCGGAGGAAACCCACGCACACACGGGGAGGACGTGCAGACTCCACACAGACAGTGACCCAGCCGGGAATCGAACCTGGGACCCTGGAGCTGTGAAGCATTGATGCTAACCACCATGCTACCGTGAGGCCCCTACCAACTGTCCTGGCTTGAGATAATTCACACCTCTTTAACTTGTGATTATCCCTCTCTCCAGTTGCTCCGTTTGGATCTGCGTAGACTTAATTACCTGCAAAAACTCAGATTCAAAGTATCATCTTGCATCTTTGACTCTGTCTATATAAATGTTTCTGGAATCTACCTCTTCATTCACCCGAGGAAGGAGCAATGCTCCCAAAGCTAGTGATTCTAAACAAACCTGTTGGACTTTAACCTGGTGTTGTAAGACTTCTTACTATGTTAGACACAGTAATAGATTCCTACACTGTTGGTGCCATTGCACAGACCAGATGTTATGCCAAGTGTACCAAAGTTAGGAGGATGTAGAAGTTCCCACAGTGCTACTTGTAGAGGAACTGGGAGTTCTCCTGGTCTCCCCTTCACCAGCATCACCAAAGACACATCAACCAGTTGGCCCTGGGATTAACCCACGAGGCCTCAGCCCATTGCCACCAGATAATCCCATTGGAAATCTGTAGCCTGCCCACAGTTGGTGCCAGGAGACATGAACCAGGATGCGTGGAACTGGACTACAAGGAAGAGTCTATGCTTTTGGAAGAGAAACGGTAGGAACAAGATGAGCAAAATCATGTAAAAATGACACAAGTAAAAGCAAAAATGTATACCAGGTCTGGGATTGACCCCAGAGACAGAGGAAACACTTTGCACTTCTCTGCCATTTAAACACTTATAAAATCATTTATTTCTTTGGATGTTTGGGTCACTGGCAAGGTTGTTATTTACTGCCCATCTCTGGTTACTCTCTCCCGTTCTCGAGCTGGTGGACCTTCTTCTCAAATCACTGCAGTCCACGCAGGTTTCCCACATTTGATTCCAGACAGATAATTTTATCTCCAAGAGCCAGGCAACATTCAACTTACTGCACGACTGAGTGGGGACTCGAGGTGAAAGCGTATTTCGGGCCGTAGATAAACGGCAGCCGGAAGTAGAAGAGAAGATAGATCAACAGAGGCCCAGCATACTCGGTGAGAAACACCTGGGGAGGAATAACAAAACACGTCACACACTATACTTTCACTTCGAACCCCATGCTCCACAACTCTGGTCACTGGCTGGGAAGTGGGAAGGGCAGGGAAAAACAGCCAAAGGACTTTTTAAATAGGTGTCAACGCTGACCACCTACGGGGCCAGGGGAAGAGGTGGAGGAGAGTGGTTGTTCCAGTTGCCTGCTACATTGAATTTGGGGAGTGGGGTGAGGAGTTTAAAATGTTAATTTTGTTCTTAAATCTTGCTCTCAAAATCTAATCTAGTCTGTGATCAGCAGTAACTGGAGAGTACTGTGCAAGCAGACTTAAGGTTCTTTCGCCCTCGCAGCTCAGACAGGGTAAACACACTCTGCTGAGAGAGCGGAGCAGTTAATTAGCTAACTGGTTGAATCTGGTTTCTCCAGCCCCAATTCAGGTGGCTACAAATACAGGGTCCATCATGATCCAGGGAATCAAGGGTTATCGGGGGCGTCTGTATTTGCTTAAAACCAGTTACATCTTTAACTTTCCCCAGTCCTAAGGATAGGTCATCACCCTGAAGCTCTGATCAACTCTTGTTTCTCTCGATACAGATACTGCCTGGTTTGCTGAGTATTTCTACCATTCTCGGTTTGGAAAGCAACGACTCGTTTCTTTCGTGCCAATTCAGATCCTCACCAGCGGGGCCCTGGATGGGGCACCGGTAGTACTAGTTAACGTGTACGCGCCCTACTGGGACGACACAAGCTTCATCAAAAAGGGGGGGGGGGGGGGGGGGGGGGAGAGACGACTTCAACTGTGTACAGGACCCAACGGCTGACAGATCAAGCTCCAAAACAGGGAAAGCTGCAAGCAGGGCAAGGGAACTCAGTCACTTTGGAACAGATGGGAGCGGTGGACCCCTGGAGGTTCACCCACCCAGGGGAGAAGGAGTTCTCCTTCTTCTCCCCAGTCCACAGTGCATACACCAGAACTGACTTCTTTGTGGTGGGGAAAACGGTGCTTCCAGGGATAGACAAAGTGGAATCCTCCACAATTGTGATATCTGACCACGCTCCACACTACATGGACGCGAGGCTGGAGATGGGCAGGGCCCAACACCCCACATGGCGGTTGGCTATTGCCCTACTAACAGACAAGGCCTTCAACGAAAAGATATCAGGCCATAGCTGAGTACACGGAGAACAACCAAAATGGGGAGGTCTCACCCTCCACGTTCTGGGAAGCTCTAAAGGCCGTAGTAAGAGGTGAAATTATCGCTTTCAAAGCTCGAAGAGATAGGGCGGAAAGGGCGGCTAGGCAGCAGCTGGTCGACTCCATACTGGAGGGAGACCGTAAATACTCCGAGGCCCCAACCATAGAGCTCCTGGTGGAGAGGAAAGAGCTACAAAGGAACATTGATCTGCTCTCCACCAGGAAAGCAGTGCATCAACTCCGCCAGGCATGTGGGACCCTATACGAACACAGAGACAAAGCCAGCCGCCTGCTGGCACACCAGCTGAGAAAGCAGGCAGCCACCAGAGAAACTGCACAAATCAGGGATACCAGAGGCACATTAGAAACAGAACTGGCAAACATTAACAAAACCGTCAAGGCCTTCCACCAAGGGCTGTACACCTCAGAGCCCCCAAAAGGGGAAGTCTGGGATGAAACGGTTCCTTGATGGACTTGACATACCAGTCGTCGGGGAGGGCAGGAAACGGGGCCTGGAAGCATCACTAGCACTGGGAGAGATCATGGACAGCATTAGCTCCATGCAGGCGGTGAAGGCGCCGGGACCAGACGGGTTTCCAGCGGACTTCTACAAAACATTTGCGACAGCACTGGCCCCGCACCTGCGGGAGATGTTCACAGACTCACTAGCGAGAGGCACACTAATAGCACAGGCCTCAATCTCGCTGATACCCAAGAAAGATAAAGATCCAACGGAATGTGGGTCATACAAACCCATCTCACTGCTGAACGGAGATGCCAAAATACTGGCCAAAATCCTAGCCAGAATTGGTTGCAGAGGACCAGACGGGTTTTGTCAAAGGTAGACAGCTAACCTCGAACATCAGGCGTCTGCTAAACGTGATAATGACCCCATCCACGGAGAGAACACCAGAGGTGATCGTCTCCCTAGATGCAGAAGACCTTTGACAGGGTCGAATGGAAATACCTCAAAGGTACTGGAGCGGGTTGGGCTTGGAACAGGGTTCACCTCCTGGGCAAAACTCCTATTCAATGCTCCCATGGCGAGCGTACGGACCAAAAACACCAACTCCCAATACTTCCAGCTGCACAGGGGCACCAGTCAAGGGTGCCCACTGGCCCCGCTGCTGTTCGCTCTAGCGATCGAACCATTAGCAATTGATCTCAGAGCAGCAAAAAGCTGGAGGGGGATCCAAAGGGGTGGCAGAGAGCACAGAGTCTCACTCTGTGCAGATGACCTGCTCCTCTACATTTCGGACCCACAAAGCAGCATGGTCGGAATCATCACGCTCCTGAAAGAGTTTGGCGCCTTCTTGGGCTACAAACTCAACATGAGCAAAAGCGAGATCTTCCCGGTACACCCGCAAGGGGGGGGGGGACAGCACTAATGGGACTGCCGTTTAAACAAGCCTGACACAAATTCCGCTACCTGGGGATCCAAATAGCCCATGACTGGAAAGGGATCCACAAATGGAGCCTCACCAGTCTGACAGAGGAAGTAAAAAAGGACCTGCAAAGATGGAACACACTCCCACTCTCCCTCGCGGGGAAAGTTCAGACGATCAAAATGAACGTCCTGCCCAGGTACCTCTTCCTACTTAGATCCATCCCGATCTACATCCCCATGGCCTTTTTTAAAGCACTACAGGAAGGAGACAAGGACATATCCACAACAGCCACGACTGGAAGAGTTACTGGACGTAAGCATCCTAGATAAAGGGAACTGTAGCGACATGTATGACCGACTGGTAGAAAGCGCCAACACCGTACTGGATGCAACAAGAAAGAAATGGGAGGAGGACCTGGGAATTGAAATAGGGTGGGGACTCTGGAGCGAAGCACTGCATAGGGTCAACTCCACCCCCACGTGCGCAAGGCTCAACCTGACGCAGCTAAAAGTGGTACATAGAGCCTACTTAACAAGAACTCGTAGGAGTAGGTTCTTCCCGGAGGTGGAGGATATTCGAGAACGGTGCCAAGGAGGCCCTGGCACAGGAAACAATAACAAACTTGACACCTACAGGAGTAGAGAACAAGGAAAATCCGGGCAAAAGACAGGGAAAACGGCTGAAGTGGAGGTGATCGTGAGACGACAACGGCAGCGAAAACCGTCCGGGAGAAGCAAGCGACAACACCAACACCAGAACCATTGCGTATTGCCCTCTGTAATTGTTCTGTATTTGTTTCCCCGGCGCCCAAATGTATATGTACCCCCCCCCCCAATCAATCAGATGCCTACTTATGTGCTAAAAACAATACTGCCAATTGTACAGAGCTGCTGTTGTTGAGCTAGCACATAATACCCTACCAATTATTTTATTCTAACTTTTTTGTTTTTTGTTGTTATTCTATTTGTGCACACAACGGTAAATATACTTTATTCAAAAACCCAATAAAAAAACATCTGTAAAAAAAATTCAGATCCCCACTTGCAACCGTCAGTCACACTAGTGCCAATGTAGAGCCACCAGAGAATGCTTTGTTCACATAATATGGTTAATTTACATACTATTGAATTCACTCCCACCTGCATGGGGATTGCTATTTTTCTCTTTTAAAAAACAGACCTGAATTTGCACAGTGAGTTATTGTGCCCCTCAGACAACACAATCGACAGGTTACTTTGGTGTGTTGTGGACAGAGATGTCAATTTTCACCCAAAAACACATGGTCAGCAGTTTACTGTACATAGAGAGCTAGCGATGCTGCAAATCTTCCAAATTGGTAGATGCATTGGGCACCCTACGTGCTCTCTCACCCGGATGAAATGAAAATCGTTTATTGTCACGAGTAGGCTTCAATGAAGTGAAAAGCCCTCAAGTCGCCACATTCCGGCGCCTGTTCGGGGAGGCTGGTGCGGGAATTGAACCGTGCCGCTGGCCTGCCATGGTCTGCTTTAAAAGCCAGCTATTTAGCCCAGTGTGCTAAACCAGCCCAGGATGGCGTTAACCGTTAGTGTTGGGATGCAGTGACTCAGTACACCAGAAATTAAACAGGCAGAGATTTCAACTCATGAGACACGTCCGCTTACAACCCGAGCATCAAGAAATTTGCACAAGATGTTGACACAGGAATGTTGGAACTGCTGTACCCTTCTGATCAAACATTAGACCGAGGTCCCATCTCTCGTGTTTAGATTAAAGACCCTGAAATATATTCAAAAAGGAGGGCAGGGAGCTTTCAGTCCCCTGAAGAACAGTTGTTCCACAACCAACACCACCAAAACAAAACTAACTGAATATTCACCTCCCGGCTGTGTGCTAAATGGCCACCACTTTTGCCTGCGCCTTGAAGTGTTTAGAATTATGACAAGGAGTGGTTATAAACTCCAAGACATTTAGGGACGGCCCATGGCACAGTGGTTAGCACTGGGACTACGGCACTGAGGACCCAAGTTCGAATCCCGGCCCCGGGTCACTGTCTGTGTGGAGTTTGCACATTCTCCCCATGTCTGCGTGGGTTTCACCCCCAACAACCCAAAGATATGCAGGGTAGGTGGATTGGCCACGCTAAATTGCCCCTCAATTGGAAAAGTAATAATAATTGGGTTCTCGAAAAAAACTCAAGACATTTTGTCAACAATGCTGTGAGTCAGTAAATTGTGGATTCAAGTCTAATCCCAGAGACTCCAGTTCAAAATATAAACTAGCACTGCAGTTCTGAGGGAGTGCTGCACTATCTGAGGTGTTGCCTTCAGATGAGATATTAAGCCGAGACCCCTCAGATGGAGGCAAAAGATCCCTCAACATTATTTCAAAGAACAACAGAGTTTGTAGTGGTGTGCTGGCCAATATTTATCCCTCACTACTCCCAGTTTGTGGGTGCTTGCCGTGTATAAATTGGCTGCCGTTTCCTACATTACAAAAGTGGCTACACTTCAAAAGCACTTCTTCATTGCTCCCAAAGTGATTTGGGACAGCACAAAGGTGTTCTATAAATGGAAGCCTTTCTTTCGTAAGGGAATAATGCTCCAGGACTCCAAATTCTGAAAAACATGGAAACTATAAATTAAACGGCAGCTGGGAGATCATACATGAATGACACAATGGCATCTTTGAAGCTTGAAGGCAATGAACCCAGTGTAGAATACACAAGATCACACAGCAAAAGGTTTCATTTATGAGTGAAGCAGCAAGGTTGCTTAAAAACTTACTTACCGTAACCCATCCAATCTGAGCACCAAGGTCTCTGAAGTACAGGGTGGCTGTGGTGCCAACAGGGAGGTTCTGCAAGATTTCTTCATCCCTTAGCGACTTGCCCTCTGCAAAACAGAGCGAAGGAGAGATGGCTCACACTGACCCAACCCAGAGAAACTGTTCCCTCAATTCCCCACACACAGTAACGTCCAAGAACAGCAGCAGATCGCCCGGAGCCTGTTCCACCACTCAATTAAATCCCGACTGATCTATACCTCAACTCAAATTGCTCCCACCTGCCCCCATACCCCTTAACTCAAAGAAATGTACCAATCTCAGGCTGATCAGCCCCCAGGCTGATCAGCTTTTATTTTTAAGGGTAGAAAATTGTAGATTTCCTCCACTGTATGTGTGCGTGTGTGAAGAAGTGCATCCTGATATCAGCTCCGAATGGTCTAGCTCTAATTATAAGTTGATGCTCCCTTGTTTGGAACTGGCCCAGAGGAAACAGTTTCTCTCCATCTACCCGTCAATCATTTTGGCGGCAGGAGGGGGAAGGTGAACACTGGATTGGGGATTTTGGGGCGGCACAGTGGCTGTCACTGCTGCCTCACAGCTCTTGGGTCCCAGGTTCAATTCTAGCCTCGGGTCACTGTCTGTGCGGAGTTTGCACTTTCTCTAAATGTCTGCGTGGGTTTCCTCCGGGTGCTCCAAGGGCCGGTGCAGACTTGATGGGCCGAGTATACCCTAATAACTCCTTTAATTACCATACCACCCAAATTGCATGACCCCTTAATCTTCTATACTTGAGGAATACAAGCCTAGTCCATGCAAAAATCCCTCACAATCTAACCCTTTTAGCCCAGTGCCATTCAGGTGAATCTGTGCTGTGCCTTCTTAAGGAGATGCTCCCAGGAGAACAACAGCACTGCACAACAATGCAAGACTAATGGGCCATCACAGGGCAACAGGCACATGTTTCAGCCAGCTGGAGGAATAGTAGCTCTCAGCATGCCCCCCCCCCAGCTGCTGACAGAGTTTATTTGGCAGACAGTAGGTGGGCACAGTCTTGCCTGTAGGAATCCCTACAGCCGAGGGTGAACATGGGTTACTGTCACTTGGGTGACACCGAGCTGAGTGCAAGGGCCACCTGAAGGTGGAATTGATTTACAACTTACTTGGGTCCAGCCTGATGGACTGCCTGGCAGGATACCACTGCGCATCTGAAAGAGAAGAACAGGCCAAGTGCGTTAACACTCACCCCCGCATCAGAGGATAGCTTCCCACCCTACCTGCAAACCGGAACAATTTAAAAATACCGAAAAAACATTACACAGTTCCCCACAAATTAAAACATCCATGTTCAAAGGGGCAGATTCCTATCAGGGGGTACACAACAAACATTACCCATTTGCATTAACGTTATTCCAAAGTACTGTCAGCAAAAACAGAAAATGCTGGAAAACCCAGCAGGTCTGCCAGCATCCGTGGAGCGAGAAACAGAGTGAACGTTTTGAGTCCATTTGACATCAGAGTACTGTAAGCACTCAGTTTATTTCAGGAAGAAACAGCGCGTTCCAGGATTTTATGTTCTAGTTCTCTGCAGATTGGATGCCCGTATTTATAAAAATCAGAATTGTTACAGTACAGAAGGAGGCCATTTGGCCCATTCGGCACTGGCTCTCTGAATGAACAATTCCCCCACCTTCTCCCTGTAGTCCTGCACATTCCTCCCCTTCAACTATTGGCCTAATTCCCTTTCGAATGTTTCCGATTAAAAATCTGTCTCCACCAAGCTCTTAGGCAGCGCCTTCCACTGCGTGAAAATGTTTCTTCTCTTATAGCTTCTTTTACCAATTATTTTAAATCTTGTGTCCTCTCGCTTTCAATCCTTTTGCGAGTGGGAAAAGTTTCACTCCCATCCGCACTGTCCAAATATCACTCATTCCCTTGACAGGGGACAGTTGAGAGAACATACTGAAATTGTAATAACTGGCTGAGCCTGCATTTCATGCCTGGCAAGGCTGTGAACAATAAGGATTGCCCCAGTTCACAGCCCACTCAGCCGACAGTCCAGCAAATCCCGACTCTCCTTGGAGCTCTGGGCGTCATCTCCATTATACCGGCCAATGCATAAAAATCACATTTGCACCTGGCCCCACTATGTGGTGGGGGACCGCAAACAAACCAGGGAGAGGTTCGGTCGCAATACCCCCAGGGGATGTATTCAGAGCCCCCAAAGGTTTCATCCCAGATCTCACACAAATCCTCCGAACCAGCAGGGGTGCTACAAGTTACAAGGGATCTCTCCACCCCCCTCTAAACGAAATGGGTTTGGCCAGGGGCTCCCACTCCAGAAGGCTATCCAATACTTCGCTTGTGTATTGAATGTCAGTCAGGACCAGGCTTGCTGTCAATGACATCCATGGTCAAATAGGAGGAACAATCTCGGTAGCTGGTGGGGCTGCAGAGGGTAACTGAACCCCAAGCAAGAATCAGTCAGGGATGTGAAGCACATTAAGATAATCAGGCTACAAGAGCAGATCTGGCTTTATCCAGTTCTGTTCTTTTATGCGGAGTGCCTGGCATTAAACTATGGTAACTGAAAGTTTGACCCTTTCCCTGCACTGAGCCAGCTAACCCCAGTGCTAGTGCTGTTCCCACCCTTTTGACGCTTCACCCCCATCTTGGGCTGGGCTGCACCAAGACCCCTGCTCTCAATTGCCACCCAATAACAGCCAAATGTTTGCCATTCGCATGAATGACACCACTTAACATGGCCAATTTGACGGACCGAGTCAGGGAACAACCACCAGGGGGCTTGGTGACACCCATTACAGCGGAATAGCCAGACTACACTCACCATTCAGGGTCACCCACGAATGGTCAATGAAATGTTGTATCGGGGGTGCTTAGCGAAGGACAGAAACTGTACCAGTTCAAAACCCATCGTCTCATGCTACTGACCAGTGCTTTTATTTTAACAGCAACAGGATAGAGTGTTTAATCAAATGGCAAAACAGGCGAAATAACGAATTCACAGCCTTCCTGCGAGGTTGAAAAAATACACAGCATTGAGAAAAACCCAACCAAAACCAAACCAGGAAGAATTTTGCAAGGCACAGGATCATGACGATCCAGAGTGTCAGTCCAGCTATATACTTACGGTTCTTGTGGAACATAACCTTGATCTCTCCAATCGTGGCATTTGGCTCCACCTATTTGAAAAATAAACACGGTCTAGAGTTAGGGAAAACAAAATAACCATAAACCAAATTCCGCCTCCATTGTAACAGACAACCATGAGAGTCTGTGGTGCAAAAGTTAAATTAAATTAGGCCTGGTGTTGCAGTTCAGATTTTTGTCCGCCAGCTATATAACCAAGGAGTGCATCAGACCCAAGTGGGGTGGCAGGGTGGTTAGCACTGCTGCCTCACAGCGCCAGGGATCTGGGTTCAATTCCGGCCTCGGGTGACTGTGTAGAGTTTGCACGTTCTCCCCGTGTGTGTGTGTGTGTGGGTTTCCTCCGAGTGCTCCGGTTTCCTCCCACAGTCCAAAGATGTGCAGGTTAGGTGGACTGGCCATAATTTTTTTTTAAATCCCCCCCTCCCCATCTCCAGTTTCCAAAGATGTGCAGCTTAGGAGGGGTTACGGGGATAGCGCGGGGGAGTTAGGGTTAGGCCGGGTGCTCTTTCTGAGGGGCGGTGCAGACTCGATGGAACGAATGACCTCCTTCTGCACCGTAGGGATTTCATGGTTTTCCACGGAGTGCCTTCCTCAATGGCTACACTTTCCTGTAGGGTGGCAGGACAGCCATGTGAAGCTTGGACAACTTTTCAACCTCTCCAACCGCAAGGATTAAAGTGTCTAACTGTGGCACCAACTTCCGCAAACCCTCGCAGGGTGGGGCGCAAACCTAGGATCCTGCTTCCTAACATATTGATCACTGCAAGAAAGTTAGCAGGTGAGGTACATCAGCCCAAGCTGGTCCTCGTGTGACTTGGGATGAGAGTCCCACCCAATTGTTAGCTATTGGTTACGGGGATAGGGTGTGTGTTGGGGAGGGAATCACGATGCCAACAAGAATAAGATAAGTCACCAGTCTTTGCTCTGCATATCAGTGTGAATCACACACCAAGGAAGTTTACTTTAGAATTGGCATTGGTGCAGAAACAGTGTAAGGAGAGGTGAAAAACAAACTCTGCTTGTGCCAGTATCTTCTCCCCAAACACTGAGCGAGCTCACTGCAGTCAGCACCAATGAAGGCTGAACTCATGAAATCAGGCCAGCGACCCGGGAAAAGGGTTGCGCAAGACGGTACGTACCGAGAAGCAGCGAGGTGCCTGATTTTTTAATTTAAATAAAATCACACATTGAAACTGGCTAGGCTTGGACTATTGACAACCAACAGTCTCCTGGCCAATACTCACCTATAAAGCAAATGACTTTTTGGTTTGTGTTTGTGGGCATTTGGTGTGGACAGATTGGCTGGCACGCTTTCCACAACAATGACTACACTTCCCGTGATATTCTGTGGCTGTGATAGGCGCCATAGAAATTCACGCCTTTCAAAAGGGGAAGACCACATTCTCCTCCACCTGCCGACAAGTCGGGGAAACGTAGGAATTGGGATTACGGACAGCACCAGTGCAATGGAGGCAAATACTACAACAGCAGACATGTACTGGGTGGGGTAAAGCTTAGAAGAAGTTGGCAGGCTTCTCCAAAAGTTGGCCCTTTGGCCCCAAAGTGGGTACAACACACAGCTAGAGTGGCCTGTTGTCCTGCCAAGGAGCAGATGAAGATAGGTGCACAGTTAACAATAGAAATGGCAGCCAGCATAAAGAGGGCTTCTGTCACCAAGCCCACGAAGGGTATCCCAGTGTCCAAAACTTGCATCCGAGTCAAGGTGTATTCCACTTCAACCATATCAAAGCTGTTCCACAATGTGGGGGGGGGGGCGCGCACAGAGCTGCTGCCACCACTGACCAGCACTTAGTGAACTCCTCCAAGGGTGAGGTCAATCGCGTGACTCTGTTTGCATTGCACCACTGGCCAGCTGCCAACCGAGCTGCAGGCAGAACCATTGATCAGACTTGGGGTCCTCCTATTCCCCATAATTCACCTCCCCCCCCCCCCCCCCCCCCCCCCCCCCCCCCCCCCCCTCTTCCCCAACACCTTTTGTGAACGAGGCCTGGCAGCAACTTCCATCCCCATGGTCCCACATGTGCATTTCCCCCAGTAGTTCCTA
Source organism: Scyliorhinus canicula (assembly GCF_902713615.1). Classification (NCBI taxonomy): domain Eukaryota; kingdom Metazoa; phylum Chordata; class Chondrichthyes; order Carcharhiniformes; family Scyliorhinidae; genus Scyliorhinus; species Scyliorhinus canicula. Next base: position 20,053,070 of record NC_052170.1, on the reverse strand, counting down.
CATTGTCCACTGTTGAGCGGCGGGAGCAGAAACAGGATGGATCTGGCCTGTAAGGTGCAAGGCGAGTGTGGGAACAGTCTCCAGGAGGCACCGCAGACAGACAATGCCTGGATAGCCTTCCGTGGCAGGATGTTCCTCTCCCACCGTGGACCTCCGCTACCCCCAGCACATGGCGAATAGGTTGAGATGGTCACAAGGCAAAGCCACACGATCAATTATCGCACCTTCACCCGGACTCCTGGCTGACAGACTTGACCAACTTCTGCCAGTCATGCAGCTATTGAACTATATGTATCCCCGTCTCCACTCAAAGCAAGAAACTTTAAATGTAGCGAGTCAAACTTTGGTGAAGAGCGATGGAGGGCCTCAGTAATGTACTGGCCGAATCATGCAATAGCAATTAAGAGCAGTGCCAATCTAAATTCTGTCATGGAGTGATCCACCGCTGAAAGTGGTCATTCTGTCCATCATGCCCTCTGTGGTAGCCTTACCCAATTATTCCAGCCAGACTGCCCTTTCCCCATAACCCTGCAATGTTTTTCCAATTCCTGATTCCCTTTTGAGTTACCACTAAATCGGCTTCTGCCGCCCTTTCAGGCAGTGCGTTCCACAGCACAACAATCCCTGGCAATTTTCCAATCCCCTTAAACCTGTGCCCTCAGCGTTACCGACCCTCCTGCGACCAGCAAGTTTGATGTTCCTCATTTGAGCTTTGGAACTTAAAGACTGTGCCAGGAATCAGTAAAAACAGCCAGACGAAACCCCGACGATGGGCTTGCCCTCCGCTGTGACTCAAGGCGACAAATAGCTAATGCGCGGGGTGTGGGCTAGAGTACAAAATCTTCCCATCGCACTGACAAGACTTTTCAACAGGCCTGGCGACACACTTTGAATAAATATACATTCGCACCAGTTAACCATTTGTTGACATGTATTTTATTGCCTGAACGCACATATAATTGAGCCTACCTTGTCCAGGAAGGTGAGCTTCTGCTTCGTTCTGGCGTCCAAGATCTCCACCTCAAAAAAAACAGAAGCCTTTTTAGATTTCTTCTGCAGTTTTAGGGGGCGGCCAGGCAGAATCAGCCCGTTAACCAACAGCATGTTTGGTTCTGGCAGCATCACGCTCATATTCATGGTCATTCCAATCTGCTCCACTCCACAAAGTTTAACCTTTCTTTTTCCTCTCTGAAAGAGGTTTTATATTTAAAAGTCAAGAATGAAAATGAAACGATTCTCCTGCCCGAGGTACAGGGAACAGTGATAAAACCCAGATATCTGCTGCTCCAAGACAGGACAGCTCTAAAAAGGAGATTGCCCTGGGGGAGGTAACCCGATCGCCCTGGAATGTGAGCTCCTGACAACTCCAACTAAATATAATCCAATTAAACAGCAGGAGAACATCTGGGACACGAAGGGTCGAGCGAATTGGACACATTTTGGGAAACAAACCAACGGGGTGTGCAGCAGCCAGGACCACCCGGGAGACCACCCCACACAGGCACCATATGCCACGAGGCAGCTATCGGCACCCGTCTCCCATTGAAGTGAGGCAGGAGTCTGGGTTAGGAGAATATAGTTCTCACCAGGCACTGCGATTCTGGGCCACCGCTGACCCATCTGAAACCCAGGATTTTTAAACTCTGAAACCATGGTGGGTCAGCAGAACATCCAGAATTCACAGGTCCCACCAGACTGCGGCACCGATTTAACGGAACGTGGAGCACAGAAACAGGCCATTCGGCCCCACTGGTTTGTCCCGGTGGTTACGCTCCATGCGAGCCTTTCCCCCAATTCCTCCCCACCACCCTTTTTTCATTTAATGCTATTCAAAGTCTTTTACATCACACTTGGTCCAGGTAATCTGCTGGACTAATTTTTGCTGCCTTTGGGGATAGCCGTATCCATGTGTGCCCTTCAGCCTCCCGACTTTGCACCATCACAACACTAGGGAGTTTGTGTGACCACCATCCTGTATATCGGAGTACAACAACGTAATAAAACCCAGCCGAGGTTGGAAACGGGCACGGAGGCAGATGTTGTAGCCTTCGCCTCGTTGATCGCCCAAAGACAGATCTAGTGTGGAGATCAACCTCTCCATCCTGTGCCCTGGCGGGGGGACCTGCTGGAATTCTTGATACTTGAAAAGGTCAAATTTGAACTGAGGGGAAGAATAGTGGGGTTCTACAATTCATGGGCGCTATTCATTATGCACTTTCGAGAATTAGATCACATCGAACATTAGGGGGGTTGGGGGGGCTTATTGTGTTAATGGTGACTGGGTGATTCCAGATTCCTCTTTGTCATTTGTTAATGTTAAAATGCAGGCTAATGTTTCAGGGTTTGGTGGGAGGATGGGATCGTTGTTATTGATATGGGGATTGACGTTACATTCATTACTGATTATTGTTTATTGTTGGGTGTAAATGTGGGAGAAAATGTGTAAAAGGAGAATAAATTTTTTATTTTTTAAAAAAAATCAATGTAATAAAACATCTCAAGGTGTTTCAACAAGTGTCTCATCAAACTGGGAGGAATGGGAGGCTCGAGCGGCAGAAGGGAATTCGGGCCTTGGCAGCTGAACACCCATGGGAACTGGGAATGCCCAAGAGATCTCAGTGCTGTCGGGTTGGGAGACGCCAGAAAGATAAGGAGGGGTAAGGTCATCCAGAAGGAGCATTAATTAACAATTTAACTGGAGGCCTCACCCCCACAACCCAAAGATGTGCAGGGTAGGCAGATTGGCCACACTAAATTGCCCTTTAATTGGAAACATTAAAAAAAATAGTTCAGCTGGAGAGCAAAGAGGGAGAAATGTTTGGCAAAGAGCTACAGAAGACAAAGTATTCCTCTACTTTCCTTTATCTGTATTCGAATTACATTGACAAAAAAAAAGTCCATAATGACAAATTCAGAGAGCGATCGTTTGATTCGTCAAAAAGTGTTTTGTCATAGACGATTTGCGGCAAATTTTCAAACTTATTTTTTGACTTTTCTTTAGCCGCCGCCCCAGGGGTGAAAGTGACCGGACAGCCCGCGCCGCAGGCCGTCTGCACCCCGCGCCGCAGGCCGTCTGCACCCCGCGCCGCAGGCCGTCTGCACCCCACACCGCCGATCATCTGCACCCCAAACCATCTACTATTTAACTGCAGTGATATCGCTTGCCCCTTGTTTTGTCCGGTGTGACATTCACGGCCGTGGGGAGTTTTGGAGAGGGCTATTCTCGACACTGTTGACTCAGAACCTGAATCACGACCAGAGATTTGTTTGCATCAGCAACTATGGACTTCTACAATTAGAGGGAGAAAGCTTGTTAAAAACTTTCTACGTGGCCCAGAACTCTCAAAAGATAAAATATGACTCCTCATGGCACACACGGACAGATACTTAACTCAAGCCCTGATATGGCTGCTTCGGCAGCAGACGGGTCTGGAGAGTTTTACAGTCAAGATAGTAAATGGTGTGTTGCATTAATGCGCAAATACTAGCACCTTCATGTGCAGCTGTTAGTACTGAGCCCCGAAGCTTAACTCGTGTCGGGTCATATTAATAGAAACCACAGTCAGGGAAAGTACAGAGATCAGTGCACAAAGGGAGCAACGGCCGTCACACATCAGTCCTTCATGGAGACCAGAAAGTGTAGCAGAAATGGACTTTACCTGGAAAACTGGCTACATATCACACAAACAGTAAGCTACCCAGCGCTTTAATTTATCAACTGGAAAAGATTCTGCTATTTTTGTTAAATGTTGTAGGAGAGAGTTTGAGAGGGGTACAGCACAGTGTAGCTGGTTCCCGTACCAGCCTCCCTGAAGAGGTGCCAGAATGTGGCGACTAGGGGCTTTTCACAGTAACTTCATTTGAAGCCTACTTGTGACAATAAGCGATTTTCATTTTTCAAGTAAAAGTTTCGACAGCACGATTTTCAGTGTTTGCAAATATACGACCCCAGTGCCCTTAGATAATTGGGATCAGAGCTGGGGAAGGGTTAGGTTAAGAATAACCAGGGAGACTCTCAGAGAAGGAAGACCTTTTGAGACAGAATGGCACCCAGTTTCAGAGCACAGTAAACCCCCGACACTTGGCTGCAAGTAAAGCAACTGGTAATTTATATGGCAGCTTGTGGGAAAGGCAGTGTCGGAGTGAAAGAGAAGAAAGAACAATCTCAGCTTTCAGAAGACGTGACTGATAGTCTGTAGTAACATCTTGCGACAGAGACGGCCACGGTTTAACCGCCTGCCACTGGGCTATTTTCACACTCCCGCCCCTCTGCTCGCCTTCCCACAAGGCAGTCAGAAGCACCCAGAACAAAATCCCCCCCGAGCAGATGAAGCACTCAAACAGAAAGAACACTTGGTATTTTACCAAAATAAAGATGGTCTAAAGCATTATCAGCTGCTTAAACCCAGGCAGTCTTGATTGTGGAAAGACATGAGGCAGCTGTCGACAAGTGTTCTCACGCTGCCTACTGCTGAGTGCTCCTCAGGGGCGAAAGAGCTGCGACTCTGGCAAAAATCACTTTAAAGCTTGACACCACTTGAATTTTCCATGTATTATGCTCGTGTCTGTTGTAGATGTGGATCTCGCTGGCCAAATCAGCATTTTTAATCACCCCATCCATACTTGCTCTCCGATAGGTGGCGGCCAGCCGCCTTGAACAGCTGCAGCCCACATGGTGTAGGTACACAGACAGTGCTGTTAGGGAGGGAGTTCCAGGATTATGACCCAACGGTTGTGACCCAGCAACAGTGAAAGAACGGCTGATATATTTCCAAGTCAGGATGATGTGGGGCTTGGATGTGAACTTGCAGGTGGTGGTGTTCCAATGAGCATCGAGGTGGTAGAGATCACAGGTATGGCAGGTGCTGCCAAAGAAGCTTTGGTGAGCTGCCGCGGTGCATCTTGTGGATGGTGCACACTGCTGCCACTGTGCGTCAGTGGTGGAGGGAGAGTGAATGTTAAGGTGGTGACTGTGGTGCCAGTCAAGTGGGCTGCTTTTTCCAGGATGCCAAAAACATCTTGCGTGGCTTCTTACCACTCCCCCTTCCAAAAAAAGGTTTGCGAATTCTCCTTCTGTGTTCTACCTTTGTGGTGCCATCTCTCATGGTTCAATTCCTGGTCATCACTCAAGTGAATGATACCCGAGTCAGCCGGTCATGGATTTAAGCTCCACTTCAGAGCAGGAGCACATCTAATCCACACCAAGAGTCCCAGTGGAGTACTGCACGGTCAGAGGAGAGTGCAGTCACTACTGTAAATGTGGGAAACTCAGCAGCCAACAGCCACACTGCTAATAGATAAACAACCAGGAGTCTACAAGTCTACAGTCTTAAGTCTACAAAATAATGAGGGGCATGGAAAAAGTCTACATAATTATGAGGGACATTGACAAGAGTGGATAGTCAGAAGCTTTTTTGGCCCCAGGGTGGAGGTGTCAATTACTAGGGGGCATAGGTTCAAGGCAAAGTTAGACAGAGGGATACAGACCCCAGAAGTGTAGAAGGTTTTGGGTGAGACGGGCAGCATGAGCGGCATAGGCTTGGAGGGCCGAAGGGCCTGTTCCCGTGTTGTATTTTTCTTTGTTCCTTGAGGTTTAGTGAAGCTCACGGAGGGATAAACATTGGCCAGGACACCATGGAAAAAGCGTTCCTTCAAGGCGGACGGTGCCTTGCTCTCCCAAAAGACGGCACCTTTAACAGTGCGGTGCTCCCATAGCACTGCAATGGAGTGAAGGATGCCTAACTGTTTGTTCTCAGGTCTCTGGAGTCAACCCATAAGCTTCTGACTCTCAGACGTGAATGCGCCTCGGCTGACACTCGGCAAGTGTCAGGGTTCCTCAATAAGCCTCTACTCAAAAGCTGCCGCACTCAGAGCTTATCAGAGCACATCCCAAGACAGCGAATGCCTGACACAGTGCCAGTGTATATTTAGCCTGGTGCAGTAATGTGGCGTTTGATGTAGATGATATCAGGTTTATATCTTTGCAGAGACATGCAGGGTTCAACTTATTTTATTTCTACCAATTTCAAAAAAACCTTTCCAGGCATTAGACCCGAGCTGCGCCAGCAGCATGAAGCACCATTTCTCATCCCTGTAGATTCCTGTTAAACACCCTGTCGGCTAGAGACAACACCTCGTAAACACAGCATTGCGGAGTCATCTAATGTCACCTTGTGTCTAAGCTGCCAACTTCTCGACACGGGGCACTCTCACACTCCTCCAAATGTTGCATTACGGATTAACATTCAGAAGGGTTGGACAGGTCAGGTTACCATGCTCCTTGGGGGCGGCACTGCATACTCTGTAAGAGGCACACAGTCAATGAGGGGAGACTTTGGCCTGAGCGAGGCATAGACCGACTGAGTATATTTGGGAATCTGGTTCCAAGCGGGAATTCAACTGGCAAATCTTTTTCAAGGTCAATTAGTTAAGATTCTGACCTAGAACTAACAACGGTAGAGCAAGTTTTTAGAAAGCACACGGTAGTAATGGAAACTTCGCCTAGGTGAGACAGAGGCCAAGTGAGAATATTTGGGAATTCAGTGCAAAAGGGGAAAGAGAATCTTTCGGTTTACTGCAAGAAGAGTGACTCAGAATAGAGTACTGGGAGATGGGTAATCGTGGGAAGAAGAGAAGGAGGTGCTCTTTTGCTTTCTAACTTTCTGAGCCTTCAGGACGCAGTCTTATTCTGCTACAGGAGAACAAGATGGTTATTTGGTATCTGGTAAGTGACTCTGGTTTAGTTCCAAAACTTCAAAATAGTCCAGCAACTAGTGACAAGGTTAGTAAAATATATAAAGTCAAATATGTAATTGAATAAAATAATTAAATAGTTAATTGAAACACATTAATACGGATGACAGACAGGTGTCGTAGGATAATTGGAACAGGAGTGGGCCATTCAGCCCCTCAAGCCTGTCCCGCTATTCAATGAGATCATGGCTGAACTGTGGCCTAAGTCTATACATCTGCCTTTGGCCCGTATCCCCCAATATCTTTGCTTAACAAAAATCTATCTAACTCGGATCGAAAATTTATAACTGTTACAGCTTCAACTGCTATGTGGGAGAGAGTTCCAAACCTCTCCCACCCTTTGACTGAAGAAGTTCTTCCCAACATCTCCCCTCAACAGTCTGGCCCTAATTTTTAAGACTGTGCCCCCTAGTTTTAGAATCTCCACCAATGGAAAAGTCTATATTTATCTACCCTGTCTTTTCTTGTTAATATCTTAAAGGCTTCGATTGGATCACCCCTTAACCGTCTAAATTATAGCAAATACATATCTAATTGGAGTAATATTTCCTCATAGCTTAACCCCTGTACTCCAGGGCATCATTTTTGTAAATCTACATTGCACTCTCTCCAAAGCCAATATATCCTCCCTAAGGTGTGGTGCCCACTGCTCACAGTGACTCCAAGTGGGGACTAACCAGGGTTTTGTAAAGCTACAGCATAACCTCAGAGTCTTTATATTCCAGTAAACTCGGTTTGTTCTCACTGGAACGAAGGAGGTTGAGGGGCGACCTGATAGAGGTCTACAAAATTATGAGAGGCATAGACATGAGTGGATAGTCAGAGACTTTTTCCCAGGGTAGAGGGGTCAATTACTAGGGGGAATAGGTTTAAGATGCGAGGGGCAATAATGGGTGCCTGAAACTCGCTGCCGGAGGAGGTGGTGGAAGTAGGGATGATAATGATGTTTAAGGGGCGCCTTGTCAAATACATGAATAGGATGGGAATAGAGGGATATGGACCCCGGAAGTGTAGAAGATTTGAGTTTAGACGGGCAGCATGGTCAGTGCAGGCTTGGAGGGCTGAAAGGCCAGTTCCTGTGATGTACTTTTCTTTGTTCAATTCTCTAGATATAAAGGCTAGCATTTGTGTAGCCTTTTTAATTATTTTCTGGACTTGTTCCTGGCATTTCAAGGATCTATGCACCTGAATTCCCAAGTCTCTTTGGACATCCACAGTACTTAACCTCTTCCTATTGAGGACTATTTCTTTAATTTTGTTCCCAGTTCCTGATATTCCCCAAACAGGTTGTCTTGCCGATATTGTTTGTCCCAACGTAGGCCACAACAACTGGATCCTCCCCCTCCTTCTCCAATATCCTTTCCAGCTGTTCAGAGATGTCTCTCACCCAGGCACTGGGCAAGCAACATACTATGTGGGTCTCTCGGTTCTGCTTGCAAAGGAATCTCCTACAAGTACCACTTTTTTTTTGCTCCCCCACTTGAATGGCCTCCTGTATCACGGTGCAGTGGTCAGTTTGCTCATCCACCCTACAGCCCTTTCCTCATCCACACAGGGAGCAAGTACCTCGTACCTGTTGGACAAGGTCAAGAGCAGAGTCTCCTCCATTTCTGAATTCAGCATGCCTCTACCTTCCTCAGATGCAGTCACATCGGGCTGTCCCTGACCACTGGCTGAATTTGAGATACTTAATCTCCGGGGGAGTGACTGCCTCCTGAAACACAGCGTCCAGTTAACTCTTTCCCCTCCCCGATGCGCCGCAGTGTCCGAAGCTCAGACTTCAGCTCATCAACCCTGAGCCAAAATTCTTCCAGCTGCAACCTTGCTGCAGATGTAGCCACGCCAGCTCACAACGGGGTCTACCAGCTCCCACATCATGCAGTCCCGGCACATTGCCTTCCCAGCCAGCTCTACTTCACTTAATTAATTAGTATTTAACATTTTGTACAGATTCCCTACCAGCTTTCCAGATAATTTTCGTCTCAGCGAAAATCCCAGAGGAGTTACTTATACTCAAGCTCCGATGCTCCACCCCTCCGGGTCCACTCTACCTTCGCTCCCCGATGACTCGATAGTGTAGGACTGTTGCAATTCAAATCGCTCAGCTCTCAGGCCTGGGTCTGCTCACAGTTGCAGCATGTGGGAGCTCCTGGATGGCAGTTTAATCCAGGGCAAACACCTCTGCCATTCGGGCAGCTTCGACTCAGGGAGGGGAAAACGTTACCCGGGTTCTTTGTACCAGGAGGCGGCGACACCTCTCAGGACAGGGTCTTCTGAATTGGTCAGTGGTCAGGGACAGGAGAGTGGGACTCTGAGTGAGGTAGGTATGGGGACCTGGCAGCACATGAGCCTCGGCCTTTAAGAATGTCCAAAAGGTTCCAGCTTGTTTGGGTGAAAGTGGGGGCCGCAGGATGGAGTAGCTGACTGACCATGGCACTGCGGGACTTCTGGTGGTACAGGAAGCCACTCAAGTGGGGGGAGCAAAAGGAATGTGAATAGGAGATAGTATAGTCAGAGGGATTGACACCATTCTCTGCTGCAAAGAACATCCAGGCAGCAGTATTGCACGCCCGGTGCCAGGGTTCGGGACATTTGCTTAGGGCTTGACAGGAACTTGGGAAGTGTGTGTGTGTTCTCATCCCCATTCTCCTGCCTTCTCCCCATAACCCCTGATCCCCATATTAATCAAGAACCTATCTACCACTGTCTTAAAGACACCAAGTGAATTGGCCTCCACAGCCTTCTGCAGCAAAGAGTTCCACAGATTCACCACCCTCTGGCTGAAAAAAATCCTCCTCATCTCTGTTTTAAAGGATCGTCCCTTTAATCGGAGATGGTGGCCTCTGGTTCTAGTTTTTCCAACAAGCGGAAACATTCTCTCCACGTCCACTCTATCCAGGCCTCGCAGTATCTTGTACGTTTCAATAAGATCCCCACTCATCCTTCTAAACTCTAACGAGTACAGACGCAGAGTCCTCAACTATTCCTCATACGACAAGTTCCTCATTTCAGGGATCATTCTTGTGAACCTCCTCAGCACCCTTTCCAAGGCCAGCACATCCTGCCTTAGATATGGGGCCCAAAACTGGTCTATGTAGGTACCAACAACATAAACAGGACAAAGTAGGTTCTGCATAGCCAGTACGAGGAGACAGGCACCAAAATGAGAAGCGCAACCCCAAAGGTCATAACCTCTGGGTTATTACTTGAGCCACATGCAAATTGGCAAAGGATGAATCAGATTAGAGAGATGAATGACTGGTGTGGTCTGGTTCCCCAGCACCAGCACAGGGGAAAGTGGGATGTTTACCAGTGGGACGGTCTACATGCGGAGGCGTGTTAGGGCCCGTGTTCATGAGAGGGTTTTAAACTAAATAGTGGGGAGCAAGTGATCAAATCTTGAAAGGTGTGGTAAACCAAAGAACAGAGACAAGGCAAAAGAGAAACGTATTATTACAGGAAATGGAAAACAGACCATGACAGGAAGGGACAGAAAGGACAAATTTAACAGCGAGGTTATTATCTGAGAGCATGTAAAATTCAAAATAAAACATGAGCTGAGTGCACAGAGTAAATAAGTACGATTTGAGGTCGGTGGCACAGTAGTTAGCACTGCTGCCTCACAGTGCCGAGGAACCAGGTTCGATCACGGGTCACTGTCCGTGTGGTGTTTGCACATTCTCCCCGTGTCCGCGTGGGTCTCACCCCCACAACCCAAAGATAGATTGGCCACGCAATTGGAAATGTTTTTAAAAAGTACGATTTGATAACCATTACAGAGACGTGACTGCAGGATGGCATGGATTGGGACCCGAATATTGAAGGGTTCAGGATATTTAGCAAGGAACAGGAAGCAAGGAAAAGATGGAGGTAAAAGATGTAAGCCAACAATGGGATTGGCACAATAGAGAGGGATGATCCAAGGTTCAGAAAACCAGGATGTGGAAATGGTTTGAGCAGAGATGAGAAAAGGCAAAGGCAAGAAGTCACTTGTGGGAGTTGTGCACAGGCCCCCCTATCAGTAACGTCATGGTAGGGTGGAGCACAAAAGGATTAAATAATTGGAGCTCGCCAGAAGGGGATGGTAATAATCACGGGAGATTTTAATTTGCATATATTCTCTTCAAAAAAAAAGTGTGCTGGCTGTACCATGAATGCAAAACAGCTTCACGCTGCAATAAATCTGGGACAAGGCATGCGTGAGACCGGAACTGCCATGAATGGGCCAACCCAGCTAACAAGAGATGTCCGATTATAAATGGCCATACAGGGCAGCACGGTGGCACAGTGGTTAGCATTGCTGCCTACGGCGTTGAGGATCCGGGTTCGAATCCCGACCCTGGGTCACTGTCTGTGTGGAGTTTGCACATTCTCCCCGTGTCTGCGTGGGTTTCACCCCCACAACCCAAAAGGTGTGCAGGGTAGGTGGATTGGCCACACTAAATTGGCCCTTAATTGGAAAAAATGAATTGGGTACTCTAAATTTATTTATTTTTTTAAATGGCCATACATGTTATGTATTATAACCTAACTCCACCATTTTAATGATGCACCAGGTAGGAGTTGACCACCCTCCTTTAGAAGTTACGCACCGGGCCACAGCTTAGACTCCTGCACCCCTCTCGCCCCAGTCCCCATTATGCCCCGGGTACAGAGATCAGAACGCAGGAGCTGCACTAATTTTTTTTTAATTATATAAGAGTACCCAATTCATTTTTTTCAATTAAGGGGCAATTTAGCGTGGCCAATCCACCTACCCTGCACATCATTGGGCTGTGGGGATGAAACCCACACAAACACAGGCAAAATGTGCAAACTCCACACGGACAGTGACCCAGAGCCGGGATCGAACCCAGGTCCTCGGCACCGTGAGGAAGCAGTTCTAACCACTGCGCCACCGTGCTACCCTTCACTGATTTAAAAAATAGTACAAAGTTCTCTCGATAGTTGGATATGCAGTCAGAGCAAGCTCGCAACTCACAAACATTGAATGGAAGGTGATCTTAATCAACTGAAAAAAAAAGGAATATGGATCAAGGAGGCACTGGCGCTCGTTTTCATTCTGAGAAACAGAAATATAAGTCATTCAAGGAGTTTTCAGTGTCAGCGAAGATTTTATGGAAGTAAGTCAACACCGCCCAGTGGCAAATCAAAGTACTGCAGAGGCAGGAATGAGAACACAGCGGCACACGACACAGCTCAGTGAAGCTAAGAGTTATGTTTCTTACCGTCTCTGCCTGCAATTTATTCATTTTAGCCACCTCCAGAGGCTTCCCAACCGTCACATGATACAACAGCTTCCCTCATCACAGACTGATTGAGCTCTTGCTTCCCATGCAGCTCTTTATTTTTTTAAAATTTAGAGTGCCCAATTCATTTTCTCCAGTAAAAGGCAATTTAGCGTGGCCAATCCACTTAGCCTGCACATCTTTGGGTTGTGGGGGCAAAACCGACGAGAATGTGCAAACTCCACACGGACAGTGACCCAGAGCCGGGATCGAATCTGGGACCTTGGCGCCGTGAGGCATCAGTGCTAACACTGCACCACCGTGCTGCCCCAATCCATGCAGCTCTTTAAACACGCAGAGTTAACTCATTCCCCATCAATAATAATAGAGATAGGCATAGGGCCAGGGCTGAGGGAATGCAAGAGTTCTCCCATTTATCTTTTGGATATGTTTTTATTATGTCACAGCCAACTCTTGTCAGAGTTGAAAAACATAAGATTTCTCTAATCTTCCCTCATAATTCACAAACCGAAGAGGCAACTTTCAAAGAAGATGAAATCAAAGCATTTTTCTAATGTCCCACTTGTATGTATTTATTCCCGGTTACTTGCAGCACCATGTAGTAGCTTAATTTTCAATCCTTCCCTGGAAGGTCCAGATTCATTGTTTTAGATTTCTAATCTTGGAGAGGGCTAGCAACCTCAGATAAAAGGTAAGTAGGCCATTCAGCCCACCTTGGTGCATTCGTTCAGGAAAAGCTGACAGCCACTCCCCACCTCACCAACTGTTACTGGCGCATCTCCCTGATTGAGCATCCATTTCCTGATCCAGAGTACATCGTATGTGGCGATCACTCTGATGGGCTCCTTAACATCAGTTATACATTTGTAACACAGTGGTTAGCACTGTTGCTTCGCAGCTCCAGGTTTGATTCCCGGCTTGGGTCACTGTCTATCCGTGTGGAGTCTGCACGCTCTCCCTGTGTCTGCACGGATTTCCTCCGGGTGCTCCGGCTTCCACAAGTCACGAAAGACTTGCTGTTAGGTGGATTGGCCATGCTAAATTGCCCTTAGTGTCTTAAAAAGCTTAGATGGGGTTACGGGGAGGTGTGGGCTTAAGTAGGGTGCTCTTTCCAAGAGCCGGCGCAGACTCGATGGGCCGAATGGCCTCCTTCTGCATTATAAATTCTATGATTTTATGTTTTGCCTTTTGCCAATTTGGTCCCGTTTCCCCTGACGCTCGTCTCATGCTTCAGTTTGAACTGTTTCACTTTAACAATGTACGTTTATAATGGATAGCACTGCTGCCTCATGGCGCCGAGGTCCCAGGTTTGATCCCGGCTCTGGGTCACTGCCCGTGTGGAGTTTGCACATTCTCCTCGTGCCTGCGTGACACTAAGGGCAATTTAGCATGGCTAATCCACCTAACCCGCACATCTTTGGACTGTGGGAGGAAACCGGAGCACCCGGAGGAAACCCACGCAGACACGGGGAGAACTTGCACAGACAGTGACCCACACAGAGAGTGACCCTGGGACCTTGGAGCTGTGAAGCAATTGTGCTAACCACTATGCTACCATGCTGCCCTTCCTCCGGGGGCTCTGGTTTCCTCCCACAGTCCAAAGATGTGCAGGTTAGGTGGACTGGCCGTGCTAAATTGCCCTTAGTGTCCAAAATTGACCTGTGTTAGGTGGGGTTACTGGGTTATGGGGATAGGGTGGAGGTGCGGACCTGGGTAGAGTGTTCTTTCCAAGAGCCAGTGCAGACTCGATGGGCCGAATGGCCTCCTTCTGCACTGTAAATTCTATGAGAAATGAGGAAACAGGGATAGGCCAAATAATTACAGACCAGTCAGCCAAACCTCAAGTGCAGGAAAATTACTGGAAAAAGTTCTGACAGACAGTATAAATATTTGGCAAGTTATGGATTAATGAAAAACAGTTTTGAAGGACTGGTTCAGGGGAATTGGTGTCTGCCTAACAGAACTGATTTTTTTTTTTTTGAGGTAACAAGGGTTGATGCAAATGGTGAATTTGATGTCATGGAGTCACCAGAGGGTGGAAATGGTGCAAGCATTCCCCAGATGACTATGAAGCTGTTGAGCTGTGTTATGAACCCTCTTTCCGTAGCCAATGAGCCCTGGTGTTGGACTTGAACCCAGGGCTTCTGGTCCGAGGCAGGGGCGCAACCACTGTGCCACAAGACCTCCTGATCGGGATTTCAGCATGACTTCCGACAAGGTTCCACATGACAGACTGCTCACGACAGTAAAAGCCCATGGGATCAAAGCGAAAGCTGGACCCAAAATTGGCTGAGGCAGGAAGAGAAGGATATAATGGTCGATGGGTGCTCTTGTGACTGGAGGGATGTTTCCAGTGGGGTTCCACAGGGCTCAGTATGTGGTCCCCTAGGGCACAGAGATTTATGAAGATTTTTTGCAATGTATATAAATCTCAATCAGGTGTGGAAACGTTTTCAGACCTGGCTGTGCAGTTGATAATGAAGAAAGCTGTAGTCTGCAGCAAGATATTAATGGAACGGTCAACTTGTGGGTGGAACAGTGGCAAATGGCATTCAGTTCAGAGAAAAGGGTGAGCTAATGCATTTGGGAAAGACTAACAAGACAAGAGAATCAACAGTAAACAATAGGATACCAAGAAGCACAGAGAAACAGAGGCAGCTTGGAGTACATGATCACAGGTTCCTGAAGGTAGCTGGACAGGTAGTTAAGGTGGTTAAGAATGTATTTGGAATATTTCCTTTAGTAGCTGAGCCAGGGAATAATAAAGAGCTGGGAGGTTACACTGCATAAAACACTAAGTAGGCCATAGCTGGAGTACTGTGTGCAGTTCTGGTCCCTGTGCGACAGGAAAGGCATGCTTGTACTGCAGAGGGCACAGAGATTTATGAAGATGTTGTCTGGACTGGAGAATTTGAATTCTGAGGAAAAATACAGAGGCTGAGGAAAGATCCAATTGAAATGTATAAAATGACGAGGGGTCCTGATAAGGGTAGCTAGGCCCTATTCCTCTTCCATCTAGAGAATAGTGAGGGTTTGGAACTCACTGACCAAAAGCTGGTAGAGAGAGAAACCCTCAGAACATGAAAGGGCTCACGTGCACTCAAAAGTGCCCTGACCCACAGAGCTGGAAAGTGGAATTACGCTGGATGGCTACTTTGCAGCTGGTGAATTAAGTGGCCTCCAACCCTGCTGTCATTATCTATGATTCTAAGAGCAGGTCGGAAGCTGGGAATTCTGAGTCAAGTAACTCACCTCCTGACTCGCCAAATGCCTGTCCACCATCAACAAGGCGCAGGTCAGGAGCCTGGATGAGTGCAGCTCCAACACTCGAGGCGCTAGATACCATACAGGACAAAGCAGCCCTGCCTGATTGACACCCCAACTACCACCTTAAACATTCACTCTTTCCACCACGGACACACAGTGGCAGCCGTGTGCACCATCGACAAGCAACTCACCAAGGTTCCTGAGACAGCACCTTCCAAAACCATGACCTCTGCCACCTAGGACAAGGTCAGCAGGCGCATGCGAACACCGCCACTCGCAAGTTCCCTTCCAAGCCACACACCATCCTGACTTGGAAATACCTTGCTGTTCCTTCACCGCCGCTGGGTCAAAATCCTAGAACCCGCTCTCAAAATTTGGGTGTTTCAGCACCACATGGACTGCAGCGGTTCAAGGAGGCAGCTCACCACCACCTTCTCAGGAGCAATTAGGGATGGGCAATAAATGCTGTGCTGGCCTTGCTAACAACATTTGCATCCCAGGAACCAATATGTTTTATAAAAGGATCAATGTCCAATCATACTAACTTACTGCAGACATTGAACAGACAAAGAACACACCCAGTGTTCTTTGACCATGTGTTGCTGGCAGCTCTATTTGGCAGATACAACTGACCTTTACCCAGTAACAGAGTCAACATCAGTACCTTCTGAATGACACTGTCTCCAACACATGCATAAAAACCCATTTCTTTACAAGAGCACCCATGGTGATTTCAGGTCAGTCCAAAGCCCATCACAGCCAATTAATACATTCATTGTTGTAACGTAGAAACTTTAGCAGCAAGATCACACAAACAGCAAAGAGAGAACGACTAGATAATGTTGGTTGAGGAATAAATATCATCCAGGACACCAGGGAACATCACTGCTCTCCTTTAAGGTAGTTTCCTTTTCACATCCAGCCGAGGGGGACAGACATCTCATCCAAAACCATCACTGCTGACAGCGCAGTCTTCCCTCAGTACTGTACTTCAGCGCCAGCATGGATTACATGCCCCAGAGTTGGGCTTGAGCCCAGGACTTCCTAACCAGAGAGGAGAGTCCACCCACTGAGCTGCACCATAGAATCCCTACAGTGCAGAAGGAGGTCATTTGGCCCATCGGGCTTGCACCGACCCTCCGAAAAAGTGCACGGCCCACTCCACAGACCCCCACCCCCAAAAAATCCTGCCCCCGAATCATGGCCTCTCCAGCCAACCTGCATGTCTTGGGATTGTGAGAGGAAACCCACACAGCCACGGGGAGGATGTGCATCCCCCACACAGACAGTCATCCAAGTTTGGAATCGAAGGCAGCAGTGCTACCCACTGTGCCACACAGACAGCTTGATAAAAAGATCCCAACTCTTTTGTTGCCCTTTCAAGGGAAAAGGTTGTGAATTTTTCTAACCCATTCCCAGAACTTTGTGCCTGACACTAGATTGGTCATGGGAGTGGCTTTGCTCTGCATTCAGGGCTTGGATGGATTCCACTGTCTCTCAGTAGTCAGAACTGAGCAGATTACTCAAGGTGCTGCCTGACATTGCAGGATCTACTTTGTCCTTAAATACAGGTTGATGCACTGGAAGGTCAGCTGACTGCATTGTACTGCTCAAGTTAAAAAGATGGGGTGGAGGTTGTGGATACTTAAATGTTTATTGGTTATGCCTGGCTGCCCGAGATGGTGCTGATTAAACCATCCATTTAAATAGCTGGCTGGCCTGACCAGTGACAACTCAACTACATTGGTGTGAGACGCAAGGATGTCGGGTTTCCTTCCCTCGTGGAGGGTGAGCCAGATGGATTTTCACAACATTCTGACTGCTTCATGATCAGTTTCACAATAGAAACAAGGTCCTAATGATGTCACTGGGACCTGTGGTTAATCCAACAGAAATCAAACTTTAAAAACTGTGTCCCCCAGGGCAGCAAGTGGCGCAGTGGTTAGCACTAGGACTGCGGTGCTGAGGACCCGGGTCACTGTCCACGTGGAGTCTGTACATTCTCTCCATGTCTGCGTGGGTTTCACCCCCCACAACCCATAGATGTGCAGATTAGGTGGATTGGCCACGCTAAATTGCCCCTTAATTGGAAAAGAAACGTATAATTGGGTACTCTAAATTTATTTTTAAAAAACAACTGTGTCCCAAACATTGGTGAACAGCTTTGTTACTGTCCTGCCATTAAGCGGGAGGTCATTTGTAATATTGAGAAATTAGGAAGGGCCGGGGGCACGAGTTTAAACCACACAAGAGTAGGAATAGACTGGATCCTTCCCGAGTGGTGAGCCCCTGGAATGCATCATGGGCTGCTGACCCTCAGGTCCCAGATTTAAAAAAAAGAAAGTCAGTCACTTTCAAGCGTTCTGATAATGCATACTGATTAAAAACTACTAATAACAAGTAGTTTGTAAATCTGCTCTACATTGAAGTCATTCAATTATTGGGTCAGTTTGTTTGTGTCTGAACAAAGATACACCTCTCGGAACTGACAGCTCAAATTTTCTTTTTTTTTAAGAAAAACATGGTCTGAAAGTTTTGGTGTCAATTTCAACCACGATGCCATCCTGTGCTGGGGCCGTTAACTGCCCAGCTCTTTCCCACTCCCCTCAAGGCAGGGCAGCTTCTTGTCTAATGCAACACTCACTAACCGGAACCAGCCATGTTGTTACACTTCCCCTCGGGGATCACATGGGTGTGATGAGAAGCTAGGTCTAAAGAAGTGTCTGGTGCAACCGTCATGGTGTGGAGGCAAGCTCAAAGTGGACCACCTTGTCTTTTCTTGCCCACAGATTTCATACAATCTCATCTTCTTCTCTGGCAATTCACCACCCAATGTAACCGCCACTCACCCAATTCATTTTGCCTTCTCTGTAGTTGTTGCCTGCTCAGTCTCACTTAACTGACCATGTCCCTTCGCTCTACTTGTCCAGGACCTTGTCCCTTCAATATCTCCCTGTCCAGAACCTTGTCACTTCAATATCTCCCTGTCCAGGACGCTGTTACAGTAACTAAGCTGTTCACCAGTGGCTGGGATACAGTTTAAATTTGATTTAACCACAAAGCAAATCCCTCTTCTCTTTGCAAAATGCCTTCAAACATTCTTTACAACCCGATTCAGGCACTTTGTCCTCTTCCCAAGGACAGAATCCTGGCTCTTCCATTGGAAAGTTCACATGCATCAAAATTAGAAGCTGTCTGCCTTTGTTAGAATTTAAATTCCACAAACCCACTCATGGGAGCAACCCTCACAATCCAAATCCAGAAGGTTAACTCTGTCACATTGGTATCAACAGGACAGCGCTGGTGTCAGATATCAATTAATGTGCCAATTCTTGTGCTGATTTAAGGTCTGGACATCGATCGGTCAACCGCCCCAAGAGGGGAGCACAGTGGTTAGCATTGCTGCCTCACAGCGCCAGGGACCCGGATTCAATTCCAGCCCTGGGTGACAGTCTGTGAGGAGTTTGCACTTTCTCTCAATGTCTGCGGGGTTTCCTCCGGGTGCTCCGGATTCCTCCCACAGTCCAAAGATGTGCAGGATAGGCGGATTAGTCATACTAAATTGCCCCTTGGTGTCCAAAGATGTGCAGGTTAGGGGAGATTACGGGATTAGGGCAGGAGAGTGGTTCTGGGTAGGGCGCTGTTTCAGAAGGTCGGTGCAGACTCGATGGGCTGAATGGCTTCCTTCTGCACTGTAGGGATTCTACGGGCTCTAGTCGTCTCCAAGCCTCTTTCTACAGATTTGCTTTTTCAGTTCTAAAAGGAGAGATTGAATTTCTATACCACCTTTCATCAGCACAGAATGTCTCAAAACACCTTATAGCCAAATGAAGTAGTACTTCTGAAATATAGTCACTGACACGGAGGAAACAAGGCAGCCTACTTGCGCAAAACAAGATCCAACAAATGGATCATGACAGGATAATCTATAGGTTGACGGATATATAAGGGGGGGGGGGGGGGGGGGGGGGGGGGAGGAATGAGTTCCCCAGTTTTTCTTTGAATTTTGCGAATGGAGTCTTTTATTTACATTTTCCAGAGGGAGTGTAGAAGAGTTTTTAGTTATAATAACATAATAATCTTTATTGTCACAAGTAGACTTACATTAACACTGCAATGAAGTTACTGTGAAAAGCCCCTAGTCACCACACTCCAGCGCCTGTTCGGGTACATGGAGGGAGTATTCAGAACGTCCAAATTACCAAAGTACCTTCAGGACCAGTGGGAGGAAACCGGAGCATGTGGAAACCGGAGGAAACCCACACAGACACGGGGAGAACGTGCAGACTCCACACAGACAGTGGCCCAAGCTGGGAATCGAACCTGGGACCCTGGAGCTGTGAAGCAACAGTGCTACCCACTATGCTAACATGCTGCCCGGATGGATTCGAAACTGTCATCTGCACTGGACAGTGGCTCTAGATTTTGAGCTCTCTGGGAGGGGTATTTGAACCCACAACCTTCTAACACAGACTGCTACTCACTGGGCCATGGCTGGCACACGAACAGTGCACAATGTTGCAATTTCCTGCATGACCAATAGGATGATGACCTTCAATGTTGCACAGCTTTTGACATCCTTTCAGTTATTTTTGCTGTAATCTCCAACTTGCTATTTGTGATGGTACAAGGCCTTGTTACGCACAACTGAATAAGTTCCACCTCCACTGACCTCCTGGGAAGTATATTGAGCTTGCAATTCTGCAGAGCAAACCTTACAGAATGGAAAGTGGCAAGTGTTACAATAGCCAGGAGTACAGAATGCATCACAAGTGGATATAAAAGTGCAAGGGCATTAAAAAGAGAGATTTGGAACACAGCAGGAAATAAATTAATGCAATTGAATAAACAGCTTCGTCAACAGAGCCACATGCAATAACACAGGTATGAGAGTGTCTGCTTGTGTGGGTGTTAGTTTAAAATATGTCCTTTTCCCCCATCATGGCTGTATGTCACTGGATACGTCCAGCGCCCTGTGACAGTATTCCAACTTAGAGAGCTGTTCCTCGTGTCACACCATGTAGCCCAGTGACTCTGCAGTTAGGGTACAGCCACTGTCCAAGTTTACAGCATGAAGTGTTATAAAAGTCAAGATTCATACAATCCAGTTCTATCTGGATAGTAGCTCCCTGGATACAAAACATGCTGGCAAGGTAACTTGGCCCACACCCCATCCCAGTAACCCCACCGAACCATTTTGGACACTAAGGGACAATTTATCATGGCCAATCCACCTAACCTGCGGTGTACGGTCGGCTGATTTTGACAGACCAGTTCCTGCTGGACAAAAGTAAAAGAAAATGGGAGGAGGAATTGTGCCAGGGAGTGGTGCGAGACTGTATAGAGTCAATTCTACCTCATCGTGTGCCAGGCTCAGCCTGATACAATTCAAGGTGGTGGTGTATAGGACCAGGGCCTGAAAGAGTGGGCTTTTTGCAGACATAGGGGATAGGTGCGAGCAGTGCTCTGGGGCCCTGCCCATCTCTCACACACACATACATGTTCTGGTCCTGCCCTGGGCTCGTGAACCTTTGAGTCTCCTTCTTCAGCACCAAGGTGTCGACTTGGAGCCCTGCCCTTTGGTGGCTATCTTTGGGATTGCCGGAGTTATAGACGGGGCGAAACCAGATGCTTGTCAAACATTCTTTGGCTGGGCGTCCTCGTCCCCGGCCAGTGCAGCAGCCTCGCTCAGCAACCGGATGGAATTTTTACACTATAAAAAAAATTAGGTGCCTAATGAGAGGGTCGGCTGAAGGATTATACCTCTGGGGGAAACCGTTTATTTATTGTTTCAGACAGTTGGTCACAATCAGATGTTTGGGGGGGGGGGGGGGGGGGGAGGCATTTGGTTGTTGTTTCTTTTGGGTTTGTGTGTGGTTATTGGGGGGGGGGGGTGAGAAAAAGAGGGAACGGTCAACTGCTGTACATACATGGTTGTATTGGTGCTATCTGGAAAATTGTTAACCAAATAATATATTTTCTTTTAAAATTGGGGTGGGGGAAGGGAGGGGGAAAACGGGTTTGGTGGCGGGGATATTTTTTGTATATTGTACGAATCTGGTTGAATATTTTATAAGTTTGAATAAAAATATTTTTTGTAGAAAAAGGAGTTGGGAGAGTTATCCTATATGCAGATTATATGCAAAAGCACAATTTTGGGTGCCGGAAAAATGGGTTTCCTTATACGCCAGAATCTATGGGTGAGGATAAAATTTTAGTAACTGGAAAACACAGATCTAATATCATTGGCAAAAGGAGAAACTTTTTTTTGAAGTAAGCGCAGAGAGTCTAGATTGTGAGCTCTGAAAAGGGTGGTGGATGCATTGGATTTCAAAATAGAATTGAATAGTCACTTGAAAAAACATTTGCAGGGCCAGGGTGGGGAAAAAAGGATACTGAAACTAATTGCACAATCTTTCAAAGAGTGGGTCGAATGGTCTAATTTGGTGCTCTATAATGTTGGATATAGTACTTGGAAAGTGCTCAATTCCCAGCATTAATATCCCTCATCACGATAAACGAAACCCCTTTATACACAATTAAAGTGAAGGTACAAATTGTTCTCATGGCGGTTCAGAAATTAAAACCATGTTGGCAGATTAATGGCAAAACAACGCGAATACTGATGGACAGGGACATAAGAATTAGGATTCTGAGCAGCCAATATTTCTAGAAACGCATATTTACAAATGTGCCTGTGGCTTGGATTTTGTTTATTGTCACGTGTACTGAGGTACAGTGAAAGTATTTTTCTGCGAGCAGCTCAACAGATCATTAAGTACATGAAAAGAAAAGGAAATAAAAGAAAATACATAACAGGGCAACACAAGGTATACAATGTATCTACATAACAACGGCATCAGGTGAAGCATACAGGGTGTAGCGTTAATGAGGTCAGTCCATAAGAGGGTCGTTTCGGAGTCTGGCAACAACAGGGAAGAATCTGTTTTTGAGTCTGTTCGCGCGTGTTCTCAGGCTTTTGTATCTCCTGCCCGATGGAAGAAGTCGGAAGAGTGAGTAAGCCTGGTGGGAGGGGTCTTTGATTATGCTGCCCGCTTTCCCCAGGCAGCGGGCGGTGTAGATGGAGTCACTGGATGGGAGGCGGGTTCGTGTGACGGACTGGGCTGTGTTCACGACTCTATGAAGGAGGAAAGAGATAGTAGACACACAACTCTCAGGTTTGTGCTTTTCACTGATCACCCAAATCATCAACACCCCCAACAGCAACTCACAGTCAACGAATGACTGAATCAGTTACATTTCTCCTGCACATGAGATAAGCAGCCAGTTAACCGCCTTTTTGGTAACAGTGTTTGGCTACGATATCCACCGACTGCTCTCCTAGTTGAACTACTGCACGAAGCAGACATTTTGTTTATATTCTTTCACAGGATGTGCAGCTAACTGGCTAGGCCAGCATTCGTCGCCCATCCCTAATTGCTCGAGAGAAGGTGGTGGTGAGCTGCCTTCTTAAACCGCTGCAGTCCATGTGGTATAGGTACACCCACTGTGCTATTAGGGAGGGAGCTCCAGGATCTTCACCCAGCGACAGTGAAGGAATGGCCAATATATTTCCAAGTCAGGGTGGTGAATGTCCGGGAGGGGAAATTCCAGGTGGTGATGTTCCCATGAATCTGCTGTCCTTGTTCTTCTAGGTGGTAGGGTTGTGAGTTCTTCTGTTGAAGAAGTCTTGTAGAGCGACTGCAGTGCATCTTGTAGAAGGCACACAAGGCTGCCTCTTGTGTTGGAGGATGTGGATGAGATGCCAATTAAGAGGGCTGCTTTGTCCTGAATGTTGTTGGAGCTGCACTTTTCCAGGCAAGCGGAGAGTATTCCATCACACTCCTGAATTGTGCCTGGTAGATGGTGGACAGGCTTTGGAGTCAGGAGATGAGTTAATCTCCACAGAATTCCCAGTCTCTGATCTACTCTTGTAGCCACAATATTTCTTCAGCTGGTCCAGTTCAGTTGCTGGTCAGTGGTAACCCCCAATAATAGAGGGTGGGGAAATTCAGTAATGGCAATGCCACTGAATGTCAAAGGGAGATGATTCGATTCTCTCGTTGGAGATGGCCATCGCCTGTCACTTGTATTGCACAAAATGTTGCATAGCCTTGGTGCCATAGTTCATCAGAAAGACAGCACTTCTGACAATGTAGCCTTCTCTCATTATTGGCAGAGTTGTCACAATTGGTCACAAATACACCTACGTTAGGGAAATCTAGCAAATCTGTCATCCCTCTCCCGATGCCAGCCTTGGCTCAGCTCTATTAAGAGATTGTGGGCAGGTCCCACTCACAGACTTACCACAAGATCTAGACTGACACTTCAATGCAGCACAAAAGGAGTGCTGCATTCTGAAAGAAGAGCTATATTTTGAGCGTGCCATTAAATAAAGGTCCCGCTCACATGGGCATGAAAGATCCCATGGCAATCTTCAAGCAGGGCAATTCTGGTGCTTTCCTGACCAACCCCCTTTACCAGCATCACAGATTATTTGGTCACTATTGCCTGTGAGCTCCTACTGTGCACAAATTGGCTAGCACATTTCCCTACATTGCAACAGTGACTAAACCTCTCCCCGTGCCTGCGTGGGTTTCCTCTGGGTGCTCCAGTTTTCTTCCACAAGTCCCGAAAGATATGCTTGTTAGGTGAATTGAACATTCTGAATTCTCCCGAACTGGCGCCAGAGTGCGGGGGCTAGGGGATTTTCACAGTAACTTCGCTGCAGTGTCTACTTGTGACACGAATAATGATTATTATTATTATTGATGAAAGTGCTCAGTTGGCTGTAAAGGAGGTCAGCAGAACGAACATTATAAACACAAAGTCCTTCTTTCACAGACCCGGGTGCACGGCAGAGCTGGACCGACGAGACAAGGTGGAGTTGATATCCACGGTCAGACTCTGACAGGGAGGAAGGCAACTTGGGTGAGTGATTGCGGAGAGTGGCCGCCACTGGACAGGGAGCAAGTGTGACCGGATTTCACAGTAAATGCACTGCAGTGTTAATGTAAGCCTACTTATACTATCTTTACTGTCACAAGTAGGCACTGCAACAAAGTTACTGTGAAAATCCCCTCGTCGCCACATTCCGGCGCCTGTTCGGGAACACAGAGGGGGAATTCAGAATGTCCAATTCACCTCACAGCACGTCTTTCGGGAATTGGGGGAGGAAACCGGAGCACCCGGAGGAAACCCACACAGACCCACGGAGGACGTGCAGACTCCGCACTAACCCAAGCCGGGAATGGACAATGGGACCCTGGCGGTGTGAAGCAACAGTGCTAACCACTGTGCCACCCACCTACTTGTGACACTTATGAAGATTATTATTCCAAAAGCAATGCTCTCGGGGCCCACGCACCGGGTGGGACAACCTCGGGCTGCCTCTATGTGCGAGGCTGGGGAGGATTTGAGCTCCAGGCCGTGCATTTTGATGGTGGACCTCCCACTGGGCCTGGATGCCAACATGGGTCCTCCAGCTCCTCCCCCTCTGGGCCTCATTCCGGCGTCGACCGCTTTTACCCCACCTCCTCCGCGCGGTCCACATCCGCTCCTGGCTCACCTCATAATGCTTCATCCCGAGCGACCCGGGCGCTCCCTTCCCGCCTCAGCCCCAACGACCGTTCAACGAACTTCAGCCCGCGAGCCGCTCACGTGACAGCGAAGGGCGGGGGCCCGGCGGCCGTCCCAGCCAACCCGAGGGTTCGACCAATCCCGACTTTCCCCTTCCAGCCAATGAGCGGCCTGCCTGACCCCCCCCCAACCAATCAATGGGGGACTGGGGCAGGGGGAACCAATCAGATTCAGCAGGAATGGGAGGCGGGCCTTCCATGTCGGCCAATGGGGAGGGTCCTGTGAGGGTGCGGGCGGGGCTGCGATGATGGTCTCAAGAGGGGGGGGGAGGGGCTGAGGAGGGTGGGGTTAAGGGGGAGGAGCTGAGGAGGGTGGGGTTAAGGGGGAGGAGCTGAGGAGGGTGGGGTTAAGGGGGAGGAGGGTGGGGTTAAGGGGGAGGAGCGGAGGGTGGTATTAAGGGGGAGGAGCTGAGGAAGGGGGAGGAGCTGAAAAGGGGAGGGGGAGGGGCTGAAAAGGGGAGGGGGAGGGGCTGAAAAGGGGAGGGGGAGGGGCTGAAAAGGGGAGGGGGAGGGGCTGAAAAGGGGAGGGGGCGGGGCTGAAAAGGGGAGGGGGCGGGGCTGAAAAGGGGAGGGGGCGGGGGAGGGGCTGAAAAGGGGAGGGGAGGGGCTGAAAAGGGGAAGGGAGGGGCTGAAAAGGGGAAGGGAGGGGCTGAAAAGGGGAGGGGCTGAAAAGGGGAGGG